>NC_142182.1:177500-215000 GCF_026936395.1 Plectropomus leopardus
CGTATTCGTGACGGTAAATATGAGGTAAGGAGGGTGAGTGTGAGCAGCCGTCTCGTGACTGGCAGCTTTATTCGTTTAATTCTCACCTCAGTAATGATGTCATATTTTTTACCGGGTTTTCCTCATTCCACAGCTGATCCACGTCAACATTAACCGCTACATCACCACAGAACGCGGACAAGAGCGGTCGGATTCTCGAAAAACGCGATCGTCTTTCCCGAGTTCTATGAATTGTCCTGCACATCTTGCCTTGGCCTCGTGACGTTTTCTCCGGAGGTTCAGGAAAAGTGGTTTGGAAAAGAAATTATTTGAACTTTATGACCGCAACCAAAATAATTTCCTGTAGGCTGCAGCTGCCGCCAATCAGAGCCCCCGCCTCGGTGACATCACACAGCCTGTGGTCATGTGACCAGGTGCTGGTTTTACCTTGAACGTGAGGACCAGGTGGCTGAACTGGAACATGGTCTCCAGGTCCAGTCTGATGCTGACCTGATGGACTCCTGCGGAAGACACAAGTTTTTATTTTTAAAATGTTCCCATAAGAACCACAAATGTTCTCCTGTTCACTCTGATGTTCCAACATGTTGCAACGTTCCTGCATTTCCCAGGATTCACAGTGAACGCTGCTGAGACACCTTTACCTTCACGGCACAGGCGCTGGTGTCACCGAGCTTCACACTCTCAACAACAACAAACAAGTTCCCTCAGAGAAAAACCACCCACTCTATTCATGAGCTGCAAGTCAACGTTCTCGCAAACTCAACGTTCTCACGGACTCAACATTCTCACGGACTCAACGTTCTCACGGACTCAACATTCTCACGGTCTCAAGGTTCTCACAAAATCAGGGTTCTCACGGACTCAACGTTCTCACAAACAACGTTCTCACAGACTAAACATTCTCACAAACTCAACGTTCTCACAAACTCAACGTTCTCACAAACTCAACGTTCTCACAAACTCAGGGTTCTCACTGACTCAACATTCTCACGGACTCAACATTCTCACGGACTAAACGTTCTCACGGACTCAACGTTCTCACGGATTCAACGTTCTCACAGACTTTACGTTCTCACAAACTCAAGGTTCTCACGGACTCAACGTTCTCACAGACTCAACATTCTCACAGACTAAACGTTCTCACAAACTCAACATTCTCACGGACTCAAGGTTCTCACAAACTCAAGGTTCTCACGGACTCAACGTTCTCATGGACTCAAGGTTCTCACAAAATCAACGTTCTCACAAACTCAATGTTCTCACAGCCTCAACATTTTCACGGACTCAACATTCTCACGGACTCAAGGTTCTCACAAACTCAGCGTTCTCACAGCCTCAAGGTTTTCACAAACTCAAGGTTCTCACAGACTCAACATTCTCACGGATTCAAGGTTCTCACAAACTCAGCGTTCTCACAGCCTCAAGGTTTTCACAAACTCAAGGTTCTCACAGACTCAACATTCTCACGGATTCAACGTTCTCTCAGCCTCAACGTTCTCATGGAAAACTAAGCAGTTTTATTTTAAAATCGGTCTCCCTGTTCTCAAAAACTCCCTGTTCTCTGAAATTTGCTGTTCTCAAAAAGTCCCTGTTCTGTAAAACGTGCCGTTCGCATGAACTCACCGTTCTCCGACTGCCACCACTTCATTTTCCTGTTGGGCTCGAAGGTGGTGATGACGTTCTCGATGCGGTGGCTGTCGGGGTTGTTGAAGCGATTGTACGGCAGCCGAGAGTCACATGTGAAACATTTCTGTTCCTCCTGATGGACAAAGACAAACTGATCAATAATCATCAATAAGTCCAATGATTGATCAGCTGTCTCTGATCAGCTGTCAAACGATGAGCTGAAGTGTAAACAACTCGAATTATCAACAGAATAAATGCTGACATGTTGAAGAAAAGGCCGAACAACTCGTCGAAACAGAATTTCACTGTGGAACCGTCATTAGAGAAGTCGATAAAGGTTCTCAGTCATTCGGGCTGTGGTCTCCATACAAGTCAAGTCAGTTTTATTTATATAGCCCATTATCACAAAACATGGTTTGCCTCAGAGGGCTTTACAGTGTACGACATCCCTCTGCCCTTAGACCCTCACATCACCCGAGGAAAAACTCCCAAAAAAGAACCCCTGTAACGGGGAAAAAAAAAGAGGAAGAAACCTCAGGAAGAGCGGTAGAGGATAGTGAGGGATCCCTCTTCCAGGACGGACAGACGAGCAATAGATGTCGTAAATAGCAAATGAAATACAATCATGGCAAAAAAGGAAAGAGAGAGAGAGAGGGGGAGAGAGGGTGGGGGGGGGGCACAGCAATAATAGAAACAGATGCATGTCATATTAGGTGTGGAATTAGTAATTGCTCTCTATGATGATGTTGATAGAGATGATAACAGTCTCGTGCATATGTGAAAGGGAGTTGTCCAAAGGCAAGATCACAGCATCGGCGCAACCAGGACCAGACCACGATCAGGGCGAGCGGGGGGCACAGAGTCAGTACAGCCACAGCACGAGCACAACCAAAGGCAGGGTCATGCATCAGCACAGCTATCACCACGGTCAGGCACAGTCAAGGTTACGGCCAGGATCCAGGGAAACTAGGAAACAAGGGAGCAGGAACGCTCCCGAGAGGCAACAGGATTAGCGTAGTGCAGTTCAACAGACCCAGGCTCTGTAATCGAGAGCCCCAGGTGGTGAGAGTACCACATGGCTATCACAGAGCTAAGCTAAGCTTGCACATGGCAATGCAGTTAACAGACATGCATGATTTCTGATGGCGGCATTGAGAGAAGGAAAGGAGCTCAGCGTATCAGAGGAAGTCCCCCGGCAGGTTAAACCTATGTCAGCCTAACTATGGGCTGGTCCAGGCAGCCTGAGCCAGCCCTAATTATAAGCTTTATCAAAGAGGAAGGTCTTAAGTCTACCCTTAAAAGTTGAAACGGTGTCTGCCTCCCTGACCGAAAATGGAAGATGGTTCCATAGGAGAGGAGCGTGGTAGCTGAAGGCTCTGGTTCCTAACCTACTTTTGGAAATTTTGGGAACCACAAGTAACCCTGCGTTTTCAGAGCACAGTGATCTTGAGGGTTGGTAAGGAACTATGAGCTGTGACAGATAAGATGGAGCCTGAACATTTAGAGCTTTGTAAGTAAGGAGGAGGATTTTAAATTCATTCCTGGATTTCACAGGGAGCCAGTGCAGAGAAGCTAAAACAGGAGAAATATGATCCCTTTTCTTGCTTCCCGTTAAAACACGAGCAGCAGCGTTCTGCACCAGTTGGAGAGACCTAAGAGATTTGTTGGGGCAACCAAATAATAGGGAATTACAGTAATCCAGCCTAGAAGTGACAAATGCATGTACTAATTTTTCAGCATCTGTTTGGGATAGGATATGTCTAATTTTTGCGATGTTACGCAAGTGAAAGAAAGCCGTCCTTGAAGTTTGTTTTATATGGGAGGCAAAGGATAAATCCTGGTCAAATAAAACTCCGAGGTTCCTTACAGTTGTGCTAGAGGCCAAGGTAATGCCATCTAGAGAAATTAAATGGTTGGAAAAGGAGCTTCTGAGGTGAGCTGAGCGGCATACGTGCCGGGCTAAGGTCAAAAGAGTCCAGTTTTCCAGAATTTAGACCCCCCGGACCCGGATCCCCCAGAACCTTCACCAACATTTCACAGTGCGGCAGAAAATACAGACGACGAGACACACACAGCTGCTGTTCAAACCAAAACCAAAGACCTGTTAGGAACTTTTAGGAACTTTTAGGAACAAAGCTGTGGAGGAACATTTCTGTGAGAGACTCGCAAGACGGCAGCAGGAGGAAAAATGCAGAAATAAAAACAGGACGATTGCTGGAGGGGCGAAGAACAGCGTCGGATAATAAAGAGACGGATCAGAACATGTTTCAGTATGAAAGACTGAGGACGAGCCAGAAACACGTCAATCACACCGAGAACACAGAGAGAACACAGAGAGAGCACCGAGAACACAGAGAGAACACAGAGAGAACACAGAGAGAACACAGAGAGAACACAGAGAACACTGAGAGAGCACAGAGAGAACACAGAGAGAACACAGAGAGAACACCGAGAGAGCACAGAGAGAACACAGAGAACACTGAGAGAGCACAGAGAGAACACAGAGAGAACACAGAGAACACAGAGAGAACACAGAGAACACAGAGAGAACACAGAGAGAACACAGAGAGAACACCGAGAGAGCACAGAGAGAACACAGAGAACACAGAGAGAACACATAGAGAACACAGAGAGAACACAGAGAACAGAGAGAGAACACAGAGAACAGAGAGAACACAGAGAACACAGAGAGAACACAGAGAGAACACCGAGAGAGCACAGAGAGAACACTGAGAGAGCACAGAGAGAACACTGAGAGAACACAGAGAACACAGAGAGAACACAGAGAACACAGAGAGAACACAGAGAGAACACCGAGAGAGCACAGAGAGAACACAGAGAGAACACAGAGAACACAGAGAGAACACTGAGAGAACACAGAGAACACAGAGAGAACACAGAGAACACAGAGAGAACACAGAGAGAACACAGAGAGCACAGAGAGAACACAGAGAACACAGAGAGAACACAGAGAACACAGAGAGAACACAGAGAGAACACAGAGAACAGAGAACACAGAGAACACAGAGAGAACACAGAGAGAACACAGAGAACACAGAGAGAACACAGAGAGAACACAGAGAACAGAGAACACAGAGAACACAGAGAGAACACTGACCTCCAGGTATCCGATGATGCAGTAGTTTTGGGATCCATGCAGACCGCAGGTCGATGACGCCGACAGCTGAGCGGCTCGACCCACCATCAGGTCTCCCAGCTGAGGGTTACAGGAGCCACCGGGACACTGGTCTTGGGGCTCTTGGAGCTCCTGGAGGTCCTCGGGGTTCTGAGGGTCCTGGAGATCAGGGGGGTCCTGGAGATCTGGGAGGTCCTGAAGATCAGGGAGGTCCTGGAGATCAGGGGGGTCCTGGAGATCAGGGAGGTCCTGGAGATCAGGGGGGTCCTGGAGATCAGGGAGGTCCTGGAGCCTGGCTGCTGAAAGAAAAACTGCAGAGAGATGGCAGCTTTAAATTTACTGTTCCATGTTTTTATATCAGAGAGTCTATAAGTTAGTGTGCTTATATACAACAAACACACACACACACACACACACACACACACACACTTTTATATACACACAAACACACACTCACTTCTATACACACCTGTATACACACCTGTATACACTCATATCAACTCACGTAGAATCAAAATGAAGATCATGTTGTGCTGAGATGCCTGCTGGTCTCTAATGGTCTCAGGTGGGCCCAGGGGGTCTCCAATGGTCTCCAATGGTCTCTGGTGGAGCACAGTAACTGAATAGTCAATCAGGACTCATTAACCTGTGCAGTTGATGGTCTGATGGCTGATCTGAGGTCGGGGGTCAGGACAGGAAATATGGTGCATGTGAGCACGCATGTTGTCCACCCTTAATGCTCAATGAGACGTTGAGACGTCCCTCAATAACGTCCCTCCATCCAGACTGCAGGACTACAACTACCTGAACTTCAAGTCACGAGATCTGCCATCAGACACCTTTAAAAAAAAAAAAAAAAAAAAGTCCACGATAGACAGCTGGTCCTGTCCGGGTCTCAGACTGCTGAAAACATAAAAACAAAGGTCTGTGACCAGGAGGGCCACGGGGGCCCCAGGAAGCCGGGCTGGTGTAGTGACAGAGGTAGGGGAGGACGGTGGATTATTGTAGGACCTCGTACAAAAAGTACAGCCGGTGTATTTCAAACTGCATCAGTGGATCCAGATTAGAAAAGTGGGTCCACATTAGAAAAGCAGATCCAGATTAGAAAAACTGGTCCGGATAAGAAAGAGGGGTCAAGATGAGTTCACATCAGAAAAATGATCAAATATTCAGTTTGATTTGACGAAATGTAAAGAACACAAAACAGATGACGAAAAAAGTGCCCATGAAAACCAGGACAGTTTCTTTCTGGTTTGGTGACTTTGGGGACCTTAAACTGGATCTAACATTTAAAACATGTTTTTTTGTTGCTGTTGAGGAAATTTTGATTTTCTCTAAAACTTTGTCTTTTTTTGTTTTTCAAGCTTTTTTTTAAGAAAACATGCCTTCCAAACCTTTGGGTCCAACCAAATAAAAAAAAAGCCAAAATGACTCCGTTTATCACAGCCTGAAACTGTAAAAACAAAAGTTATTGTTGGATTTTCACATTTCTGTCAGTCCTCGAACACATTATGTGGGACAAACACTTCAGGCGTTTTAGGAGTCACTCTGGGAGGCTCACAGAGAAATGTCCAAAGCCCCCCCCCCTCGATAAATGACAAACTGTCATGTTTGAAAAAAAATAAAAAATAAAAATCAAATCAAAATAAAAGCTCTGTGTTGGAAATTCACTGTACTTCAAAATAAAATGTCTTTTTCACAAACTGGACATGGTTGGAGTCGCCTGTGGTCCATTCAGGGTCAAGAGTCAGCCCACTTTTGGGAACACTGGTTCCATTTATCTACACAGAAACAAATTCAGTTTTGAGTTGTTGGGATTTTTGGTGCCGCAGCTGAACGTGTTTCTAATGAAACTCGTCCCAACGGACAAAAACTTAAAGAGACACCATAGAGTTGATTGTCCACATCATTTAAAGAAAGTAAGACTTGTTTTGTGTAATTCAAATTACTCGTCAATAAAGAGTGTTATTTATCTTGTACCTCGTGTTTTTACAAACCACACGTCAGATCCAGATCAGATCCGGGGAGAAACTCAGGAGGAGTGGAGCAGGATGATGAGTGATCCCGTTCCAGGACGGACAACAGACGTCCTAAATAACAACTGAATTACCATCAGACAAAAAGCAAAGAGAAAGAGAGAGAGGGAGAGGGATCACGAAACCAAACCACCAGAGAGACGACCTGCTGCAGCCGAAGCCCCACCTGCCCTAAAATCACCTGAATCAGCCGTTAGGTCTCCTAAAAATCACCTGAATCAGCCGTCAGGTGACCTCAGATCAGATTAGATGAACATTGTTGATCCCTGAGGAGGTTGAAGACGTAGTTTTGTTCACATGGTTCGTTCTTACAAATGTGTACCCCCCCCCCCGCCATAGCGGCGGTAAAACGTGATGCCTGAAGGGACTGATGAACTTTAATGGGAATGTTTGGGGCTCAGCAGTAATTGTGGGGATTTACTGACCTTTAGTGTGTTTCTGCTTCAACGCTGAGTTCAAACTGTGAAAAACACACAGCTGTGTGAACGCTGACAGCACCGATTAACTTCTGCTGCTCTCCTCACCCGCGAATCTCCAACTGAAACACACATTTCACATAAACTGCGGATTTGAACCCCAACACACTCTAACCTGAAGCATGAGAATTAATGTTCTAACGTCTAACTGAGAGTAAATGTTCTAATGTCTAACTGAGAGTAAATGTTCTAATGTCTACCTGAGAATTAATGTTCTAATGTCAACCTGAGAATTAATGTTCTAACGTCAACCTGAGAATTAATGTTCTAATGTCTAACTGAGAGTAAATGTTCTAATGTCTAACTGAGAGTAAATGTTCTAATGTCTACCTGAGAATTAATGTTCTAATGTCTAACTGAGAGTAAATGTTCTAATGTCTACCTGAGAATTAATGTTCTAATGTCAACCTGAGAATTAATGTTCTAACGTCAACCTGAGAATTAATGTTCTAATGTCTAACTGAGAGTAAATGTTCTAACGTCTAACTGAGAGTAAATGTTCTAACGTCTAACTGAGAATTAATGTTCTAATGTCTAACTGAGAATTAATGTTCTAATGTCTACCTGAGAATTAATGTTCTAATGTCTACCTGAGAATTAATGTTCTAATGTCTACCTGAGAATTAATGTTCTAATGTCTACCTGAGAATTAATGTTCTAATGTCTACCTGAGAATTAATGTTCTAATGTCAACCTGAGAATTAATGTTCTAACGTCAACCTGAGAATTAATGTTCTAATGTCTACCTGAGAATTAATGTTCTGTCTACCTGAGAATTAATGTTCTAACATCTAACTGAGAGTAAATGTTCTAACGTCTAACTGAGAGTAAATGTTCTAACATCTAACTGAGAGTAAATGTTCTAACGTCTAACTGAGAGTAAATGTTCTAACGTCTAACTGAGAGTAAATGTTCTAACGTCTAACTGAGAGTAAATGTTCTGTCTACCTGAGAATTAATGTTCTAATGTCTAACTGAGAGTAAATGTTCTAACGTCTACCTGAGAATTAATGTTCTAACGTCTAACTGAGAGTAAATGCTCTAACGTCTAACTGAGAGTAAATGTTCTAACGTCTACCTGAGAATTAATGTTCTAATGTCTAACTGAGGGTAAATGTTCTAACGTCTACCTGAGAATTAATGTTCTAACGTCTAACTGAGAGTAAATGTTCTAATGTCTACCTGAGAATTAATGTTCTAACGTCTAACTGAGAGTAAATGTTCTAACGTCTAACTGAAAATTAATGTTCTAACGTCTAACTGAGAGTAAATGTTCTAACGTCTAACTGAGAATTACTGTTCTAACGTCTAACTGAGAGTAAATGTTCTAACGTCTAACTGAGAGTAAATGTTCTGTCTACCTGAGAATTAATGTTCTAACGTCTAACTGAGAGTAAATGTTCTAATGTCTACCTGAGAATTAATGTTCTAACGTCTAACTGAGAGTAAATGTTCTAATGTCTACCTGAGAATTAATGTTCTAACGTCTAACTGAGAGTAAATGTTCTAACGTCTAACTGAAAATTAATGTTCTAACGTCTAACTGAGAGTAAATGTTCTAATGTCTACCTGAGAATAAATGTTCTAATGTCTACCTGAGAATAAATGTTCTAACGTCTAACTGAGAGTAAATATTCTAACGTCTAACTGAGAGTAAATGTTCTAATGTCTACCTGAGAATTAATGTTCTAACGTCTAACTGAGAGTAAATGTTCTAACGTCTAACTGAAAATTAATGTTCTAACGTCTAACTGAGAGAAAATGTTCTAACGTCTAACTGAGAGTAAATGTTTTAACGCTCTACCTGAGAATTAATGTTCTAATGTCTACCTGAGAATTAATGTTCTAATGTCTACCTGAGAATAAATGTTCTAACGTCTAACTGAGAGTAAATGTTCTAACGTCTAACTGAGAGTAAATGTTTTAATGTCTACCTGAGAATAAATGTTCTAATGTCTAACTGAGAGTAAATGTTCTAACGTCTAACTGAGAATTAATGTTCTAATGTCTACCTGAGAATTAATGTTCTAATGTCTACCTGAGAATTAATGTTCTAATGTCAACCTGAGAATTAATGTTCTAACGTCAACCTGAGAATTAATGTTCTAACGTCTAACTGAGAGTAAATGTTCTAACGTCTAACTGAGAATTAATGTTCTAACGTCTAACTAAGAATTAATGTTCTAATGTCTAACTGAGAATTAATGTTCTAATGTCTACCTGAGAATTAATGTCTCATGTCTACCTGAGAATTAATGTTCTAACGTCTAACTGAGAATTAATGTTCTAATGTCTACCTGAGAATTAATGTTCTAACGTCTAACTGAGAGTAAATGTTCTAATGTCTACCTGAGAATTAATGTTCTAACGTCTAACTGAGAGTAAATGTTCTAACGCCTAACTGAGAGTAAATGTTCTAACGTCTAACTGAGAGTAAATGTTCTAATGTCTACCTGAGAATTAATGTTCTAACGTCTAACTGAGAGTAAATGTTCTAACGTCTAACTGAAAATTAATGTTCTAACGTCTAACTGAGAGTAAATGTTCTAACGTCTAACTGAGAGTAAATGTTTTAACGTCTACCTGAGAATTAATGTTCTAATGTCTACCTGAGAATTAATGTTCTAATGTCTAACTGAGAGTAAATGTTCTAACGTCTAACTGAGAGTAAATGTTCTAACGTCTAACTGAGAGTAAATGTTTTAATGTCTACCTGAGAATAAATGTTCTAACGTCTAACTGAGAGTAAATGTTCTAACGTCTAACTGAGAATTAATGTTCTAATGTCTACCTGAAAATAAATGTTCTAATGTCTAACTGAGAGTAAATGTTTTAACGTCTAACTGAGAATTAATGTTCTAATGTCTACCTGAGAATTAATGTTCTAACGTCTGAGAATTAATGTTCTAATGTCTACCTGAGAATTAATGTTCTAATGTCTACCTGAGAATAAATGTTCTAACGTCTAACTGAGAGTAAATGTTCTAACGTCTAACTGAGAGTAAATGTTCTAACGTCTACCTGAGAATTAATGTTCTAACGTCTAACTGAGAGTAAATGTTCTAATGTCTAACTGAGAGTAAATGTTCTAATGTCTACCTGAGAATTAATGTTCTAACGTCTAACTGAGAGTAAATGTTCTAACGTCTACCTGAGAATTAATGTTCTAACGTCTAACTGAGAATAAATGTTCTAACGTCTAACTGAGAATTAATGTTCTAACGTCTAACTGAGAGTAAATGTTCTAACGTCAACCTGAGAGTAAATGTTCTAACGTCTACCTGAGAATTAATGTTGTAACGTCTAACTGAGAGTAAATGTTCTAACGTCTACCTGAGAATTAATGTTCTAACGTCTAACTGAGAGTAAATGTTCTAACGTCTAACTGAGAGTAAATGTTCTAACGTCTAACTGAGAGTAAATGTTCTAACGTCTACCTGAGAATTAATGTTCTAACGTCTAACTGAGAGTAAATGTTCTAACTAGGGCCGGGACTCGATTAAAAAAATTAATCTAATTAATCAGAGGCTTTGTAATTAATTAATCGAAATTAATCGCATTTTAATCGCATATGTCTACGCTACCATCCGCCCGCTTTTTAAAACAAAATTTCCCATCCATGGGGCCAACCAAAGCGGTCTCATCTGCTTCTTCGTTCATTGTTGTTGTCTGTAGCATGGATGGTCTGAAGTCATGAACGGTAGGTGGTGCGCTAGTATAATCGGTCCCCCGGAAACTCATCAAGTGAGAAAGGTTCCGCGGTGCAAAAATTGGTGTGATTAAAATGCGTTAATTTTTTTAACGCATTAATTTTTTTGTAATTAATTAATCGTGATTAACGCGTTAAAGTCCCGGCCCTAGTTCTAACGTCTAACTGAGAATTAATGTTCTAACGTCTAACTGAGAGTAAATGTTCTAACGTCTAACTGAGAATTAATGTTCTAATGTCTAACTGAGAATTAATGTTCTAATGTCTAACTGAGAATTAATGTTCTAATGTCTACCTGAGAATAAATGTTCTAATGTCTACCTGAGAATTAATGTTCTAATGTCTAACTGAGAATTAATGTTCTAATGTCTACCTGAGAATAAATGTTCTAATGTCTACCTGAGAATTAATGTTCTAATGTCTACCTGAGAATAAATGTTCTAACGTCTAACTGAGAGTAAATGTTCTAATGTCTAACTGAGAGTAAATGTTTTAATGTCTACCTGAGAATAAATGTTCTAATGTCTAACTGAGAGTAAATGTTCTAACGTCTAACTGAGAGTAAATGTTCTAATGTCTAACTGAGAATTAATGTTCTAACGTCTAACTGAGAATTAATGTTCTAATGTCTACCTGAGAATAAATGTTCTAATGTCTAACTGAGAGTAAATGTTCTAACGTCTAACTGAGAATTAATGTTCTAATGTCTACCTGAGAATTAATGTTCTAATGTCTACCTGAGAATTAATGTTCTAATGTCAACCTGAGAATTAATGTTCTAACGTCAACCTGAGAATTAATGTTCTAACGTCTAACTGAGAGTAAATGTTCTAACGTCTAACTGAGAATTAATGTTCTAATGTCTAACTGAGAATTAATGTTCTAACGTCTACCTGAGAATTAATGTTCTAATGTCTATCTGAGAATTAATGTTCTAACGTCTAACTGAGAATTAATTTTCCAATGTCTACCTGAGAATTAATGTTCTAATGTCTACGTGAGAATTAATGTTCTAACATCTAACTGAGAGTAAATGTTCTAACGTCTAACTGAGAGTAAATGTTCTAACGTCTAACTGAGAGTAAATGTTCTAACGTCTACCTGAGAATTAATGTTCTAATGTCTACCTGAGAATTAATGTTCTAATGTCTAACTGAGAGTAAATGTTCTAATGTCTAACTGAGAGTAAATGTTCTAATGTCTACCTGAGAATTAATGTTCTAACGTCTAACTGAGAGTAAATGTTCTAACGTCTACCTGAGAATTAATGTTCTAATGTCTACCTGAGAATTAATGTTCTAATGTCTAACTGAGAGTAAATGTTCTAACGTCTAACTGAGAGTAAATGTTCTAACGTCTAACTGAGAATTAATGTTCTAACGTCTACCTGAGAATTAATGTTCTAGCATTTATGTTGAATCTCGAGGGCCCTTTAAGTGTCCCCAGAACCATTAGAACATCATTAAGAACCACACAGATGCATCATGGGATGCACCCGGTTCTCAGTGAAGGACCAGTTCAGGGCTGAAGACGTGGACGGATGATCACAGAAGACATTTATTACTGGATTTATTCCTTTTACAAGTTCTCCAAGAAGACTCTCGTGTTCCAGGAGTTCTCAAAAACCTCTGAGAGGGAACCCATCACAGCAACCACAAAAGCTACAACAGCACGGAGGCGGCACCGCCCGAAATAACATCTCTTCCTCAAACATTCACAGACATGTTCCACGATGTCGCTGACGACATCCCCTGACTGGATTATTAGTAATAATAATAATCTCCTGCAGCAACGGTCTCCTCAGTTACTGTCCGATTTTCTCTCAGTAAGAGAAAATAAAACCATCCAAAATGAAGCATCCTCATGTGCTCTGACCAGGTGAGCTCAGCGATCCTCAGTCACCTGTCAGCACAGGTAATGCCCCCTAAACACCATATAAGGGCAGGTTTAGTGCCGTGAGCAAAGACTCTGGCACATGAACAAGACTGCAAACATGATGCCGAAAGAAGAAGAGCTCCTGCAGGAGGGAAACTGGCATTTGTTGCAAAAAGGTGTAAATAAATATAATAAGAAATAAAGAAAAGTTACATCAATAATTATAGAGGCTGGAAACACAAATGTTTTTTGTATGAAAAATAACAAAAAATAAAAAGTAAAAGCAGTTGCCAGATCTCAGATTTGTACTTCAGTGCAGTACTCGAGTAAATGTACTTAGCTACATTGGGCTGTGGTCAGCAGAGGGACGCACAGATACCCAGATAAATGCACCAAGTGCAGCAGTATTTCCTGAATTTAATCATCATCCAATTTTTTTTGCGTTTTGTAAATTCTCCTTAAACGTGGAACTTGTTGTTGCACTGGGTAACAAACCGTGATCATGATCAGACGGAAGATATTTTCTCCTGAAAGAGGAGAAAAGGGAGAAAACTGAGAAAACTGAGAAAACTGAATCCTCCAAATCAGCAGAAACTGACAAAATCAATTGTGGCCACAAAACGAAAATATTTTGTCTATCTTGCCTCAAATGAAGCTCAACGTGACGTCCGTCTGACGGGAATTCATTCAGTTTGACTTCAGCAGTTTTTGACTTTCTGTAGTTTCTTCGTATCCATCAGAAAACCGTCAGAAATGGACAGAATCGCCTTTTCTTGGTGAAACAAACTGAGACCGACGACAGTTTGATTTCTGAATAAACGAGAGAGTGAAAGTGAACCTACCTGCTGCTGCTGCTGCTGCTGCTGCTGCCAGGCTGAAGGAATGAATACACCTGGGCAGGTAACAGCACACCTGAGAGACGGAGCACAGCCCCGAGGGCATTTATGTCAACCAGAGAGGGAGGGAGGGACAGAGACAGACAGAGAGAGAGAGAGAGAGAGACACACAGACAGAGACAGAGAGACAGAGACAGACAGAGAGAGAGAGAGAGAGACACACAGACAGAGACAGAGACAGAGAGAGAGACAGAGACAGACAGACAGAGACAGACACAGACACACAGAGAGAGACGGAGACAGAGACAGAGACAGACAGACAGACAGAGACAGACAGAGACAGACAGAGACAGACACAGACACACAGAGACAGACAGAGACAGAGAGAGAGACAGAGACAGAGACAGACAGAGACAGACAGAGACAGAGAGAGAGAGAGAGACACAGACAGAGACAGAGAGAGAGAGACAGAGAGAGACAGAGACAGACAGACAGACACAGACACACAGAGACAGACAGAGACAGAGAGAGAGACAGAGACAGACACACAGAGACAGAGAGAGAGACAGACAGAGACAGAGAGAGAGACAGACACACAGAGACAGACACACAGAGACAGACAGAGACAGACACACAGAGACAGACAGAGAGACAGAGAGAGAGACAGAGACAGACAGACAGAGACAGACACAGACACACAGAGAGAGACAGAGACAGAGACAGACACAGACACACAGAGACAGACAGAGACAGAGAGAGAGACAGAGACAGACACACAGAGACAGAGAGAGAGACAGACAGAGACAGAGAGAGAGACAGACACACAGAGACAGACAGAGACAGACACACAGAGACAGACAGAGAGACAGACAGAGACAGAGACAGAGACAGAGAGAGACAGAGACAGAGAGAGACAGAGACAGACACACAGAGACAGACAGAGAGACAGACAGAGACAGAGTCAGAAACAGAGGCGACATTGTGGCGCCTCCTGCACTGGGGAGGAGCCCAGAGAGGGTCAGCAGGAGGTCAGCAGGAGGTCAGCAGGAGGTCAGCAGGAGGTCAGAAGGAGGTCAGGTCTATGTGAGTTATGGTGGGACGTGGGAAAGCGCCAAATTTGACATTTCTGTCAAACGTATTCAGCGTGTGTTGCGGCTGAGATGAAGAGGGCAGTTGTGAGGATGGAGAGCAGCACCAAAGAGGAGCAGAACCTGCAGAGCAGGACCTGCAGAGCAGGACCTGCAGAGCAGGACCTGCAGAGCAGGACCTGCAGAGCAGGACCTGCAGAGCAGGACCTGCAGAGCAGGACCTGCAGAGCAGGACCTGCAGAGCAGGACCTGCAGAGCAGGACCTGCAGAGCAGAGGCAAAACCTGGACGGAGGAGGGATTCGGGCTCGGCTCTCCAGGACAGAGAAACGGCGGCTTTTGTCAGGGTTAGGTTTCCCGTGTTAAATGAGACGGATGCACCGACATCTTTTTTCTTTGGTGTGGAAAATGGACGGGGGGAGGACGGACACATGCACTGCCTGCGTCTGCCTGACGGCGGATCACATGTGATCAGTCTGAATTTGGGGGGGGGGCTGTGGATTTCTACCAAAGACTGTATGCAGCGGAGGACTGTGATGAGGACTGTGATCCGGCCTGTGTCCAGGAGATACTGGAGGGTTTGCCGCAGCTCTCCTCGGCCCAAAGGGGGGCGCTGGACACCCCGGTCTCCGTCCAGGAGTTGAGCGGGGCGGTGGCACAGATGCCGTGTGGACACTCCCCAGGCGTTGATGGTCTGCCAGCAGAGTTTGATAAGGGATTCTGGTTAATGCTGGGCCCGGACTGGTGTGAGGTGGTGCAGGAGTACCTATGTTGTCGCAGAGCAGTCCTGACTCTGCTACCTGAGAAAGGGGATCCAAGTGACTTGAGGAAACGACCGTAGGGGTACTTGGGGGCACTGATGAACTCTAACCAGACTTACTGTGTCCCAGGACGTTAGATCCACGATAATCTGCATTTCCTGCGTGATACAATGGACTCTGCGAGACTCCGTAATGTGAAGTTTGGTCTTCTTAGTCTGGATCAGGACAAGGCTATGTTGCTAAGTTAATAAAATATTCCCGTCACAAAAACCCTCACACAGACCCCCCTAATGTTATTAGTTAATTAGTTAGTTAATTAATGTAACGTTATTAATGACACGGGGGGGGGTCATTAACCCTAACCCTAACCCTAACCCCGAACCCCGAACCCGATCCGCCGCCGAACCCCGAAGCCCAAACCCCGAACCCCGGAGCCTGAACCCTGAACCCTGAAGCCTGGAGCCTGAAGCCTGGAGCCTGAACCCTGAACCCTGGACCCTGAAGCCTGAACCCTGAACCCTGGACCCTGGACCCTGGACCCTGGACCCTGGACCCTGAAGCCTGAACCCTGAACCCTGGACCCTGAACTCTGGACCCTGGACCCTGAACCCTGGAGCCTGAACCCTGGAGCCTGGAGCCTGGAGCCTGGAGCCTGGAGCCTGAAGCCTGAACCCTGAACCCTGGTGCCTGGAGCCTGGAGCCTGGAGCCTGAAGCCTGAACCCTGAACCCTGGTGCCTGGAGCCTGGAGCCTGGAGCCTGGAGCCTGGAGCCTGAACCCTGAACCCTGAACCCTGAACCCTGGAGCCTGAACCCTGAAGCCTGGAGCCTGGAGCCTGAACCCTGAACCCTGAACCCTGAACCCTGAAGCCTGGAGCCTGAACCCTGAACCCTGGAGCCTGGAGCCTGAACCCTGAACCCTGGAGCCTGGAGCCTGGAGCCTGGTACGCCTCGTGAGTCTTCTTGATCCAACAATATCATCTCTTATCTGTTGATTATATTTGTATATAAATTAAATCTGTAGAATAATTAAAATCATCAAATAAAATTAGGGGAGTAAAAAGTGCATTTGCCTCTGAGATGCAGTGGAGCAGAAAATGGACATTTCTAAGATAGTACAAGTACTTCTTAATTACAGTACTCCAGTAAATGTACTCAGATACTTTCCAGCGCTGATAGTATTTGTGTGAAATTGGTTCAGAGATAAATTTGGGTTGCGTTACCTCTTTGGAGTGTTAATAACACCACACGGTTCCGAAGGTTTCATCCTCTGATACAAACTCTGCAGGATGAAGACGATAACTGAAGAGGAGTGATCCACAAATACCGAGGGTGCCAAAACGGCCTGTGACTATTCTCGTGTTCAGTCTCTGCTAACTCACTACACGCACAGCAATTAAAACTAATCCAACTAAAACGATCAATGAAACCATTACGTTTTTATTTCTTTAAAAGTCATAGTGACTGGAGTCACGTGGTACGCCTGCCCAGGATGGCTGACTAAACCGGAGCGGAGCTCGTTTGTTTCCTAAACCTCCTTAAAAAACAGTTTCAGTCGACATATAGTTTTATTGTGGTGTAGCTCGTACAACGGCAGTGGAATGAGTCAGAAAATTCACTATTTCATGCGGAACCAGCCAACTACATCGCGAGGAAAAACCAAAAACTTTCAGGCTAAGTCTTCTGGAATGGCTGATTCACCTGCTGGAGCTAACGGTGAGAGCCCATCTAAAGACAACGTAGCTGCCGAGCTGACTGCCATAAGATCGATTCTTGAGAAGTTAGCTCATGACATGAATGCAGTGAAAGGTGGAATTGAGTCCCTTAATGAAGCCGTCAACAGCCTTGGTGATAGGGTCGAAGAAGCAGAGACAAGAATATCCCGTCTGGAAGATGAAGAGGCTAAAGCTAGCTCAGTTAGCAAAAACTTAGTGAAACAGAACTTGCGGCTGCAAGAAAAGCTGACGGCACTGGAGGGATTTTCCCGACGCCAAAATGTCAGAATATCGGGCGTTAAAGAAGGAACTGAGGGTCGGGATCTTGAGGGATGTTTGAAAGATCTGATGAGTGAGGCTTTGGACATTGAGGCTGATGATTGGTACGAAATAGACAGAATCCATCGTGTGGGTCCCGCACCACCACCTGCTGCGGATTCAAGACCGAGACACATCATCGTCCGCTTTCTACGGGACAAAGCCAAAGCATCTGTACTCGCGGCGGCCCGAAAAAAGAAGCAGATCATCTGGAAAGGCATGCGAGTCCGTTTCTTCCAGGACTACGCCCAGGAAGTACAGGAGAAACGTAGGAAATTTGACGAGGTACGACGCTTGCTGCAACAACGCAATATTGTCTATGCCCTTCGCTTTCCTGCCGTCATGACATTCTCATTGGATAACCAGTGGCATCAGTTCTCCAACCCAGCAGAGGTTAAGCGATTTCTCAGCGGCCTGGATTCAACCATCGACCCGGCAGATGGAGGTGGAGATGAGGTTTCCAACACTGAGGAAAATGGGTAATAAGATAGCTATAGTTCAGTCAAACATAGCAGTATTACTGTAGACATGGGTTCTGCGTTTACTCTTAGCATTTTCTAAGCTATGGTTATGCCTACTTATTTTATTATTAGGCAATTTGTTTTCCTTCATCTGTAGAATACAAACTGCTATAGGTCACTTTTCGACATATTTTGGTTGTGATATATAGATGGGGGGAGGGAGGAGGAACGAGTGAAGAAGGAAGCCATTATGGGATCATCGAGTGCTACGGACCAATGGAGTTCCTGTTATGTTGGGCTTGGTTTTGCCCAATCGTTCTTATCTCTTTTGTTTTTCGTTTTCATTTTGTGGTGCCTACTGTTTTGTGCAGATGTGTTTATACTGCTACTGGGTTTTATCAAGAAAATGGTTTTAAGGTTGTGTGGATTAGACAAACTGGAGTGTTTTGGGCTAACTGCCCATTTAAAATAATATGGCTTGCATGACTTTATGGCTTTGTGTAAAATAGTGTCATGGAATATAGCGGGTTGCCATAATGTTGTTAAAAGGAAAAAAATTCTTACATATTTAAAGCAGAAAAAAACAGACATTACCCTGATTCAAGAGACACACCTTGATGATGTGGAGTCGTTAAAATTAAAAAGAGATTGGGTGGCCCAAGTGTATTATAGTACATTCTCTAATAGGAAAAGAGGGGTGATTATATTGATAAGGAGAAACTTAGATTTTCAGGTATTCAAGCATTACACTGATCAAGAGGGTCGATGGGTGGTCTTGGATGCGTGTCTGCAGGGACATAAAGTGACATTGGTTAATATTTATGCTCCCAACTCTCCTCAACCAGAATTTTTCCATGAAGTTTGTAACATAGTACGGAATATTGGACACACTAATATTGTAATTGGGGGGGATTTTAACCAAGTCAGGGATATGTTCCTGGATAAATCCTCCCAGCCCAGACAAATTAATGACCCAGTTTGTGTGGCTGTGGACATTATGACAGAAGAATTGAGCCTAGTGGATATATGGAGATTACTACATCCTCAAGAAAGAGACTATACGTTCTTTTCTCATCCGCACTCTACATATTCTAGAATAGATTACTTCTTGGTGTCTCGCTCTCTGGTGTGTCAAACTATTGGTTCCTCTATTGGTAACATTGTTATAGCTGATCATGCCCCTATTGAACTTGTCTTATCTAGTACTGAAAGTGTTAAACCTTCACTTAGGTGGCGCTTAAACAACTCTTTATTACAGAATGAGAGTTATTGTGAATTTATAAGGATAAAGATGAATGAGTTTTGGGAGTTTAATGAAGGTTCTATTGACGATGTTGGAATAACTTGGGATGCTTTTAAAGCGTTCCTGAGAGGGTGTCTTATTCAATACAGCTCATCCATTAAAAAAGCTCAGAGGGATAAACTGTTAAAATTAGAACAGGACATAAAGGATCTTGAAAAACAGCACATACAGCATCCTGAGAGGGAAGTATGGAATAAACTAATTAAGCTTAAATTTGAGATGAACAGCATGTTGCAGAAAAAAGCTGAATATGCAGTTTTCTGTCTGAATCAAAAATATTTTGAACAAGGCGAAAGAACAGGTAAAATGCTGGCTTATAGGGTTAAACAGATAAAATCCAGTAATCTAATTCCTTCTATATTTGATAATAATAATAAATTGACTACTAATAAAAAAGAAATTAATGAGGTCTTTGCTGAATTTTATCAAAAGTTATATACCTCCAATGGGTTAGTAGAAGAACAGAGGATGTCAGATTTCTTTTCCTCTATTAAAATTCCTAGCTTGACCAGTGATCAAAGAAATTTTCTAGAAAGAGAGATCACCTTAGATGAAGTCAAACAGGCGATAGGTAGTCTCAGGTTGGGCAAGTCTCCAGGCAATGATGGATTCCCATCAGATTTCTATAAGGCTTTTATAGATGAATTGTCTCCAAGGCTTCTGGCTGTGTATCAAGATGCCTTACAGAAGGGTAGTTTACCTCCTAGTATGAGATCCGCAGTGATTACATTATTACATAAAAAAGATAAAGACCCACAGTATTGCGGGAATTATCGCCCAATTTCATTAATTAATGTTGATGAAAAGATTATTTCCAAGATACTTGCCGCTAGACTTGAGAAAGTGCTTCCTAGTTTGGTACATAGGGATCAGGTGGGTTTTGTTAAAAATAGGTGCTCAGCTGATAATCTACGCAGGATATTACATTATGGAAGAGCAGGAATAATGTAGATCCTGTTGTCGCCTTCTCCCTAGATGCGGAGAAGGCCTTTGATAAAGTTGAGTATGCCTTCCTGTTCTATACATTGAAGAAATTTGGTTTTGGTCCCACCTTTATGCAGTGGCTACAGGTAGTGTACACAGATCCTATGGCTACAGTTCTTACTAATGGGATAATGTCATCATCATTTACCCTAAGTCGGGGCACTAGGCAAGGTTCACCCTTGTCACCTCTCATTTTTGCTTTATTTTTGGAACCACTTGCTATTGCATTGCGAGAATGTAAAGACATTAAAGGGGTAGTTATGGGTCAAGAAGAACAAAAACTTTTTTTGTATGCGGATGACATTCTCTTGATTTCAAGTAATCCAGAATTGGCAGTTCCTGTCATCTCCTCAATTATTGATTCTTTTTCTGAGATTTCCGGCTACACTATTAATTGGTCTAAGTCGGAGGCTATGCCTATCTCTAAATTTTGTCCCCCAGCTATTAGAAGTACATGGCAATTTAAGTGGATGTCTGAGGGCTTAACATATTTAGGGATTAAATTGACACCCGGATTGGATAAAATAATGCAAGCTAATATCTCTCCAGTGATTCAAAACATTCGCCCTCTTCTGCAGAATTGGGCAAAAATGAATCTTTCATTATTGGGCAGAATTAATTTGGTAAAGATGATAATCTCCCCAAAGCTCCAGTATATTCTATATATGTTACCTATAACATTTCCACACAACCTATTAAAGCTTTATAATACAGTTGTGGAGGGGTATGTGTGGGCAGGCAAAAAGCCATCTTTTAATCGGTCCAAACTTTATGCTGCCCAAGATAATGGTGGGTTAGCTTTACCCAAGGTGGACTTGTACCATTATGCATTTTCTCTCTCCCAGCTAGTTAAGATAAATAATTCTCCTGAAATGAGGCCATCATGGGTAGCAACTGAGGAAAGCTTATTGGCTCCCACATCATTAGAGGCCTTTTTCACTCAGAAAGGAAGACCAGTACCATTTAAAGACCCTGTTCTGGCTTTTGTACAAGAAACCTGGTTTAGATCTCATCAATTCATTAATACCAATCCTTATCTTACCTCTAGAGCCTCTATTTGGTTTAATAAGAAATTATTAATTGGTAAATCACCTTTCATGTGGGCTGAGTGGGCTAGTGCAGGAATTAACCAATTGGGGGATGTATTTGGTCAAAATGGCTTGAAATCATTCATTGACATTAAACAAGAATTTCACCTAGATCAGAAGGAGTTTTGGAGATTTTTACAAATCAGACACTGTATTAAAACTAATTTGAAAACTGGCCTAGACCCCCCATCTAGTATCCAAGAGTTATTCCTAATTCCTGGTAACAGAAGAATCAGAGTTTCTAAGTTCTATGGGATATTTAGAGAGGCACGTGCACCTCATTTAGAAGGGCTGAAACTGTGCTGGGAGAAAGACTTGGGAATTCAGGTTTCAGAGGATAGCTGGAAGAAACTGGTTGCATCTTGGTATGGTTGCTCACACGAAACACAGTCCCAGCTTATCTATTACAAATTACTCCACAGAAACTATTGGACCCCCAGTAAACTTGCTAAACTGAAATTAGTTGACAAAGATACTTGTTGGAAATGTCAGAAAGAAATAGGGACTTTAGTTCATATGCTGTATGGATGTGGAAAAAATGATCACTTGTGGGATGGGATCATTAAGCTCTTGAATGGTCTTTTTCATATTAACGTTTCTAAGTCGCCAGCTTTGTGTATCTTGGGTCTTTTACCAGATAACATAAATCTAACTGGAAGACAGAGAGTATGGGTGCGTCTAGCCACCACAACAGGCTGTAGGATAATATTAAGGCACTGGAAGTCATCTATTGTTTGTTGTTTTAAAGAATGGACTGAACAAATGACCAAAATGGCTTTATATGAACAGGTAACTTACAGAGTTAAGGGGAGAGAAGATATCTTTAACCAAGTCTGGGGTCCCTTTTTGCAATATTTAGAGGATGCATCTGCTTTGTCAGATATTGTGAGTTAGGTATATTCTGTATTGGATGTGAAAGTCAAGAGTCAAGTATACCCAGATGTCAAGTTAAGTTTGTAGGCACTTTGTTTTTGTTTGTTTGTTTGTGTTTTTTGTTTTTTTGGGGTTTTTTTTTTTGTTTTTTTTTGTTTTTTGTGCTAGCTGTTATGTAGTTCTGTTTGTCTTGCTTATTCAAAACCAAAAAAAAAAAGGACAGAGAGCTGACTATATGGATGTAATGATTGTTGTAGTCAATGATTCTTATGCTCTGTTGTCTGACAAAAACATGAATAAAAAAATAAAAAATAAATAAAAAATAAAAAAAAAAGTCATAGTGACTGATGATAATAAGAATGCTGTGATGCCATCTGAGTATGGATGTATATATATATATATATATATATATATATATATATATATATATATATATATATATATATATATATATATATATATATATGTCTGTTTTTTATTTTTTATTTTTTAAACATTTTATTTATAAGTCTGTTTTTGTATTTGGCTTTATTTGTATTGATTTGCATGTTCTTGTTTTTTCATAATATAAATATATGATATTATTGATTAACATATATTATTTTATTCATTTAAATCATCAATAAATTTGTTATTTTAAATAAGGCTATATATGAATTTATGGTTTCACAAGGTTTAATTTGACCTCAGTATTTTTAAAATTGTTGTTATTGTTTTTGTTTTTGAAATATCTCTTTCTAATTTATTTTTCTAAATATATTATTTAATTTATACATCCATTTGACTGTATTATTTAAATTGTGGTTATTTATTAATGTATTGTTTTATCAGAACTTTTACTTGACCTCAGTATTTCTAAAATCATGGCTAAAGCAGTAGTTTTTTATTCAATTCTATTTTTTTCTATTAAAGTCTTCCAGCAGATGGCAGCAAAAACCAACCGTCCACTTCACAAGTCAAATAAGGACAGACACAGGATACTGTATGATTTGAGCAACATGTATGAAGAAACACAGAGAAAGGTGTCACGGCTGTTTTAATACAGCAAGCAGGCATGATATGTCCTTTTCAGCCATTTTTTGACGTTATGATGTTTTTGGCTGTTTTTTCGACAGTCTATGCTATGATGTGTCTTGACAAGCTATAATATGTTGTTTAAAGTAATTTTTTGATATGCTATATTATGATGTTTTTTGGCTGCTTTGTCGTTATTGTGCACCATGACAGTCTCGACATGCTAAATTATGGGCAGATATTGATGATCCTGGTTTCTAATGACGTGTCTTTAACTATGGAAAATTGAAATTTTCACATCAAAATTCCCTTCTTATATTTCCATCTGCCATTTACTCAAAATATCTCTGAATGAAACATGGAAAAATGTGCACAGTCAGTGTGGACGGATGAAGCTCTTCAGGACTTTGAGCACGCAGACTGGCAAATGTTCGAAGATGCTGCCACTCAGGATCAATGCACAAGTCTAGCCAAACACGCGTCTTCTGTGACATCATATACATGGCGTACGCTCAAATCCAGAAAACATCATACACACACAAATCCCTCTCCGTGGCCCTTGAACTTGAACCGCTGACAAGTAATTGTGCTGTGAAGCCAGGATGATATTCGGCGGCGCACATGCTCAGTGCGCGTCAGGGGGATTAATATAAGGACAATTAAACAAATGAATTATTTACTCACCAAGAAGCCATCCATCGCGCGCCGTGCCAGCCTGTAGCCTGGTCCCAACCGTGCTGCCATTAGAGCGAAGGACTCATGCGCTGATCCAGGACGATGGCCACAGTGTTTAACTGCATTTGATCATATATGATCTGCACACTGAGCAAATGAAATACGTCCTGCGTACATGGATATGTTCGCCCTGTGATGGTGCGTTTACAGCAATGTGTGTGCAGTCGATAGCTACAATGACATTAGGAGAACCGGCTCTCGCTGCAGATTGCTTTTTAACGTTGGCCTGTTCAGCTGCATTGTATGGGAATTTGAGAGACCTGCTGACATGCGGATAAATCCGTCCTGCTCGGCTCACGGTCGACCTGCACAGTCCAGATCGGTGGGCCGGCTCCTTCTGGGATGCTCCTGTGGCTAGGAAGCCCGGCGTTGTCAGCACCTGTACAGGCACAGGCAGCGCGTGACTCCTCACCGTGTCGCGCTATAAAACCGGCCACAGCTCCACGCACATTTCCAAGAGGATTTCCCTCAGAAACCTAAAGCGGCTGATGAGCCAGTTGGCATCGTGTGCCAAAAATTCCTCTCGGTCTCTAAACATGCGTTCTCTTCGCACTGCAACATTTGCAATATCTTCTAATAATGCTAAAGCTGCTGTTGTTGTTAAAAGTATTTTCTGCACCATTTTGCACATGCTTTTATATCCACTCATCTAATTGCCAACAGGTGGATCCAGAGTTTGGACCAGAGTGCAGAGTCGCAGTCTTCCTCTAGCACAGTCACACACCCTTAATGTAAATGTTGTAAAAACGGCGTCTGTCCCCCAACCACTTCATTTGTTTAAAGCTAAAATAAACAAACAAAAACAAATAATCACACAGCATCATAACAGGAGAATTAAATGCGGACTCTTGAACGTTAGATCCTTATTAACCAAGGCTCATTTAGTCACTGATTTAATATTGGATAATCATATTGATTTATTCTGTCTCACTGAGACCTGGCTTTGTCCTGATGAGTACGTTGGCCTGAATGAATCCACTCCTCCTGGTCATATAAACAGTCACGTTGTGCACAACACTGGCCGAGAAGGGGGAGTCGCTGCTATTTTTGATTCTAGCTTAGCAATTCACCCTAAAGCTAAGCTAAATTATAGCTCATTTAAAAGTTTTTTTCTTAGTCTTTCTCACCCATCATGTCTGCTAACTGCATTACGCTAACTCCGGAGCGTTCCTGCTCCCTTGCCTCCTAGTTTTCCCAGATCCTGGCTGCAATCTTGGCTGTGTCTGATCGCGGTGATAGTTGTGCTGGTGCTGTGATCCTGTCCTTGGTTGTGCTCGTGCTGTGGCTGCACTGATACTGGACCCCCGGCTCGCCCTGATCGTGGTCTTGGCTTAGCCATTGCTGTGGTCCTGTCTGAAGCTACGCCTATGTTGTGGGTCCTGGTTGTGCTGATGCCATGATGTGCTTGATGCAACCCTCTACTGCCTTTATTTTGAGCCACGCCTCCACTATCAGTATACACATGGGACTCTGATCCACACCCACAACATTATCATAGAGTCATTTAGTAATTTCACAGCAATGATGGTAACAATAACAACAGTTATATGTTTTGTTGTTAACAATATGACACAGGCAAAGCCAAAAGCAGGATCACAGCATCAGCACAGCCATCACCACCATCCAGGCGCTGCCAAGATACAGGAAAGCCAAACAAGGGAGCACAAATGCTCCAAAAAAGAAGCAGAGTTAGCGTAATGCATTAAAAAGACATGAGCGTTTGCAGATGGAGGGAGCAATAGAAGGAAAAAGGAGCTTAGCATATCTTAGAAACTCAGATTAAACCTATGTCAGCCTAACTAGGGGCTGGTCCAAGGCAAGCCTGAGCCAGCCCTAATTTTTAAACTTTATCAGAGAGGAAGGTCTTAAGTCTACCCTTAAAAGTGGAGACGGCGTCTGCCTCCCTGACCGAAACTGGAAGATGTTTCCATAAGAGAGGAGTGTGGTAGCTGAAGGCTCTGGTTCCTATTCTACTTTGGCATTTAATCATTATTTAAAACAGAAATAAAAAAAATACATTGGAATGTCTATTTTACCCCCTTCACGCACAAATATTCATGTTAGGTATGCCCATTTTTTTTAAACCTTTAACTCAGTGCAGCTTAAAAGCTTCTACCACCTATGCCGAGCGACCCAGAGCTCCGTTTCTTTTAATGGCTTAAATATGGTAGAAGGTTGTTCTAAGCCTGTCTACAGTTATAAACTTGACTTCTCCATGGTAAAAAAAAATGTGTGGTTTGATAGCAAAATCAAGCATATTGGACAATTCTACACAGTCTCCCCCAAAAACGTATTTCCGTGCCAGGACGGTGTGTTTCCATATGCTATATTATGACATTTTTCGATGTCAAAAAGGCTGACTATTTCTGACCGTTTTTCGACATGCTATACTATGGTGTGTTTCGAATTACAACAACACGTTTCCAACTTGGAGGGGGCCTCGGCGTGGCCGTTGGTGTCTCGGGGCCCTCGGCCTCCTGGGCCTCCTGCTGCCGATTAAACCATCATTAAAAGCGGCGGACGGCAGCCTGGACGTCACATTCACAGAGGAAACCACACATCTGTTAGCCAACCGCCAGCTGCAAACACCAACAGTAAGACGAGCTGCTCAGCTGTCCGTCTGTCTCTGGATCCGCTCGCTGACAAACACAACAAGTCTGCAGGGCTCACACACTGTTTTACCAGGACATTCCAGGACAATCCAGGACTTTTCCAGGACTTTCAGTCAAGTGTCAAAGACCGTAGATTCTCTGAAATGACCATCAATACTCTAAAAAAATCTCGACTTCAGAGCATGTTTAGAAAAATTTAAATATAACGTAGGGACTGTTTGTTTTTATGAGAGGAGAGGGGTGGTGCAAAAAGGGGGCGACATAAGAACTCATTTTTTAGGTGCTGGGGGGACTGATAGTTTTATTTTCGCTTTGGGGGTGGGGGGGCAGGCAGGCAGCTGAAACGGCTGAGTTTTGAATTTATTTTAAAGCTAATTTAAAAACCCCACAAACGTGTCTTTCAAATCCGCAGGTTTGTTTTCTGTAAAAATATTGGCTATTTTTTTCCTTTGACATTTTTGCTGATGTTTAGTAATTTTTTTTGTTTTTAAAATTTCTTGGATTTTATTTTTGTTTTTTAAACATTTTGTGGTGATACTTTTCCTGAAAATGTTGCCGTGGAAACAGGTTTTTGTTGTTGTCTGATGCATGTTACTGTGGAAACATGCTGTTGTTGTCTGATGCATGTTGCCATGGAAACGCGTTGGCGTTGTCTGGTACATCTTGTCGTGGAAATGTGTTGTCCTCAGGTGCATGTTGCCATGGAAACGTGTTGTTGTTGTTGTTGTTGAGTGCCTGTTGCCGTGGAAACGTGTGTGAGTGCTGCAGAATGATGGGTGGAGCATGATGTCATGAGTACAAATAAAAACAGAGACATTTATTGTGGCAGATCTACTGTACATGTTGAACATACGTGTGTTACCATGACGACAGCAGCATGTAGTGAATCATATAAAAGGCTAAATGGAATGCTTTGTTCAGTAATACTGATTTGTACCATAGAAGAAGAGAACGCGGTCCTCCACCCCGCAGAGCTATACATCACCGCAGGAAGAAACCGCTATATGGCGAGTACCGAGGTCCGTCTGTGACGGCGCACCTGCACAGGTGACCTCACAGGAAGTCAAGTCAAGGAGTCTGTCACAGGGGACAAAGACGCTCCATGGGGCCGACACGAAGTGGGGGCGCGTGTCACGCCGTGCTCTTGGTGGGCAGCTCCGTGCTGTTGTGTCGCGTCTTGCGTGACGTGCCGTCGTCTCGCGGCCGGGCCTTCTGCAGGTTGGACATGGCGGCGGTGCGCTCAATGTCAATGAGGGCGTAGAGCTCGGTGCGGCGCGTGGGCGTGGTGGGGGGCAGCGGGGAGGTGGGGGTGCGCGGCGTGTGCGGGTTGCTGCCGTCCGAGGCGCCCTTGTTCCCCGCGCCGCTGTCCATCTCCACCTCAATGTAGTTGAGCGTTTTGGGTGGCTCTGGCTGACCCGGCAGCGGCGGCCGGCGGAAGTCAAAGTTGAAGATGGTGGGTCCATCGGCGCGGCGCCGGGCCGTCTCGGGCCGGTGGGCGCTGAGGGGCGCCGTGACGTTCTCCGTGTTGACGTAGTTGTGCGAGGACTCAAGGGCAGCGGACAGCGGGTGGGAGTAGGAGTGGTGGAGCAGGCCGTGGTGGGCATGGTGGTTGAAACCGTTGAGCGACGGCGTCTTGAGGCCGCCGCTGCCGCCATTCTCCTCGTCCTCCGAGCTCGGCTTCCTGGCCTCCCACACTGGCGGCAGCGCCGGCAGGTTCTCGTAGTCCAGCAGGGCAGTGCGCCGCTGGGCCGAGTTGTTGACATTCTGCAGGTCGGGGTGAGGGGGCGGGCGGTGACGGCGAGCGGCCCGGAGGGGTTGAAGGAGGAGCCATTAGAGAGGGGCGGGCTCGGCCTCGGCGGGGCCTCGGTGTGGCCGTTAGTGTCCCGGGGCCCTTTGGCCTCCCGGGCCTCCTGCTGCCTCTTCTTCTCCTCCATCAGCTGCCTCTGAACAGGGGTGGGGCCCAGCACAAAGCGCACCCCCCCCGCCGGCTCCAGCAGCACCTGCGGCTCCAGCTGAGGGGGCAGGGCTGGCAGCTCGCAGCGCGCCCGCGGAGGAGGCGGGGGGGTGGGAGGGCACTGGGACTGCGGCGAGGTCGGGCTCTCCAGGGGGGTGGTGACGGTCAGCGGGCTCGGCTGCTCCTCCAGGAGCCCCGAGGTGTTGACGTAGGTGTGCACCTGCAGCGAGAGAGCGCCGCACCGTCATGACATCATCGTTACATCATCCCAACATCAGCATTACATCAACGTGTAACTGAGCTGTGAGCTTCTAACTTTTCAGTAAAAGTTTCATCTCATGGAAAAACATGTAAAACTCTAAATGACGGACAGCAGTCCGGGACTCGAGGCTTTTTTTTTCTTGCATCACATTTTACAAACATATAAGATTCAGAAATTTGAAAATTCAATAATAATTTTTATGTTTTTGCCTTTTCGGTCTGTGATAAAGAACGTGATTTTTGGTAATGATAAAGAAAACATGCCTCTCTAAAATTCAAGTTTTCTATAATCGCCCCAAAATATTAAGACAACAAATTGTCTAAAAGTGAAAAAAATCCAAAAATGTTTTATTGACAATACATGCCTTGCAAACCCACTCTCTTTAAATTTTCAGACCAAAAAAAATCCAAAAATGTGTTAGGTTTTCTATATAAATTGTCAAACACAACAGAAGAAAAAAAAATGCAAAATTTTAAAAAAGGAAAAAAACGTTTTAAATAAAACACGCGCTCCAAACTTGTTCTCCTGAAATCCCCAAAGATGTTCATGTTTTTCCTAAAAATTACCAAAACTTTAAACACAGAGAAGAAAAAGATTTTTCAGAAAACCTGGTTTCAGTTTTCAGACGTGACGGAGAGACGAACACAGAACACAAATCAACAAAATAACCAAAACGCCGTCACATGCCGACAAATCTGAGAGCTGCAGGAAATAAATGCTCCACTGATGTTGTTTCATTTAACACATTTCCAGAATTTCTCCAAAACGACTGTGTTTGTTTGTCTGACTGCGGTCAGCCGATCGACCGACATTGATCTCATATCGACAAAGGGAACAGGAAGTGTGTGTCTCACCGTTTCCTCGGCAACCAGCAGCGGGTGGGTGGACTCCTCCCCCACAGACGGCAGGCGGGTGCTCGCCACCGACGGGTGACGGGTGGAGGGGTGAGACGGAGCATCGCCCACAGACGGGATCCTGGTCACACCGTTTGGCACCGTGGGCACCGAGTAACCCAGAGCTGATACACACACACACAGACAGACAGACAGACAGACAGACACACACACAGACACAGACACACACACACAGACAGACACAGACAGACAGACAGACACACACACAGACACAGACACACACACACACACACACACACACACACACACAGAGACACACACACACACACACACACACACACACACAGAGACACACACACACACACACACACACACACACACACAGAGACACACACACACACACAAACGCGCGCACACACACACACGCACACACACACACACAGAGACAGACACACACACACACACACACACACACACACACACACACACACACACACACACACACACACACACACACACACACACAGACAGACAGACAGACACACACACACACACACAGACACACACACACACACACACACACACAGACACACACACACACACACACACACAAACGCACACACATACACAGAGAGACACACACACACACACACACACACACACACACACACACACACAGAGACACACACACACACACACACACACACAGACACACACAGACAGACAGAGACAGACACACACACACAAACGCACACACACACACACACACACACACACACACACACACACACACACACAGACAAACACACACACACACACACACACAGACACACACACACACAGACAGACAGACAGACACACACACACACACACAAACACACACAAAGAGACACATACACAGACACACACACACACACACACACACACACACACACACACACACACACACACACACTAATGAGCGTAGTAATGACAGGATGAAGTCTGCAGAGTAACTTAGACAATAACACAAAGCAGAAAAACCCTAAGATTATATACAAACAAAAGAAAACTCAAAACTATTCAAGTTTTTTTTTTTAAAAAAACACCCCAAACTTCCAAATTTAATAAAAATTACTTTGCAAAAAACATCAAATGTCTCAAAAGTATTTTTTAATAAAAGAAACACCACCAAATTCAACATTATCTAAAAAAAAATTGAAAACTCAAAATTATTAAAACAACCAAAACTCAAACTTGAAAAAAGAAAATGAAGTAAAAAAAATAGAATAAAACCTCATGATTATATATATAAAATAAATAAAACAAAACAATTCCAATATTTTATAAAGTACAAAAAACACCCTAAAATCTCAAAACTTATAAAAACTGGAAAAAAAACACTCCATAAAACTCAAAAATTAAAAGAAAAAAAGGAAAAATGAATTCAAAATTCTTAAAAAGGAAACTTCATAAGAAAAATCAAAACTATAAAAACTGGCGTAACAAAGGACAGAGAAAGACTTAAAGACTCCACTTCTTAAAAATGAAAAAAAAAAATGAATAAAACAACTCAATCATGAAAGTAACAAAGAATAAATAGTTGGAAATAAATTTTCAGTGAACTGACCGACTGATGAATCAAATCACTTCGGTTGTGTGTGTGTGTGTGTGTGTGTGTGTGTGTGTGTGTGTTTGTGTGTGTTTGTCTCAGTGTGTGTGTGTGTGTGTGTTTGTCTCAGTGTGTACCTGCAGGAGTGTGTGTGGCCTGCGTGCTGGGCTCCAGGACGGCCTCCTCCACCACGCTGATGCTGTGGCTGTGCATCACCTCCTGTAGCATGTTGAAGATCTCCTCAGCTCGAGAACATTTGAAGGCAAAGATACCTGAAAACACACAAACACACCTGAGTTATCTGAGCTCTGGCTCCGCCCACTCCGCAGAGCCCCAGCTCACTGCTTGGTTGGGCAGTTTGTTTAAAACACAGCCACTGCATCCTCGATATATCCTAACTACATCCTCGACACATCCTCTGATCTGAGCTGATGATAAAAACAGCTGAACAAACATCAGGGTGATGAGAACGACCCTCAGGAACAGGAACTTTCCCCAGGGAAACATGTCTTTGGTGTGTACTTTGAGTTTTTAGTTTGGTCTATGTCCATTAACTCACATGGAGGAGCAGGCTCTATGACCTATACTGCAGACAGACACCAGGGGGCGACACTCCCGTGCGTGTGTGTGTGTGTGTTTGTGTTTATCTCTTTAGACTCAGCAGTTACACTGTGGGGGAGCTGATAAGGTGTTCCTGTACAGTCTAAGCTACATGGGGGCGCAGAGTGTACTCTGGGCACAGACGGAGCAGCAGAACGCCAGGTGCACTGAAAGTGAAATGTAACCACAGTGCCAAAACCCAGACAGGTATATCAGTGTCATGTGACACCTACCTTGACCCGTCTGACAGCGGCGGCCGCTCTCAAATGAAAACAGGTTTGAGTCGTAGCCATAGCGGCGTAAGCACAGGTAAGGCCACCGGACGTCATCACGGCGATGAGTGTGAAGGACGAGTTCAGCATCGGTCAACTCCATCACACCTGAGCCCAACTCGTTCCCATCGTCGTCCACGTTTATCACCTGGAGAGGTAAACAACACAGTCAGAACCAGGTAAAAAAACAACAACACAGTGAGAGGTATTCAACAACAACAACACACAGTCAGAGGTACACAACAACAACAACAACAACAACAGACTGTGCAGTAATTGATAGTGGATAGTCCAGAGTGTGTAGTGACTGATATTGGGTAATTCAGGGTTCACAACAACAACAACAACATAGTCAGAGGTACAAAACAACAATAATACACAGTCATATGTCATAACAACAACACACTGCCAGAGGTACACAACAACACACAGTCAGTCAGGTCAACAACAACACACAATCAGAACCACACAACAACAACAACAACACACAGTCAGAGGCACACAACAACAGCGACAATAACAACAACAACAACAACACACAGTCAGAGGCACACAACAACAGCAACAATAACAACAACAACAACAACAACAACAACACACAGTCAGAGGCATGTGAACATCAACATACAGTCAGATGTATGTAAACAACAACAAACACACAGTTAGAGATACACAACAACAACACACTGTCAGAGGTACACAACAACAACTACTACAAAAACAACAACAACACCACACAGACAGAGATACACAACAACAACACACAGGCAGGGGTACACAAAACACCACACAGTCAGAGGCAGGTTAACAACAACATACAGTCAGGGGTACATAAACAACAACAACAACAACAACAACACACAGTCAGAGGCAGGTAAACAAAAACAACAACCAGTAAGAGGCAAGTAAACAACAACACACAGTCAGTCAGGTCAACAACAACAACAACACACAGTCAGAGCCACACAACAACAGCAACAATAACAACAACACACAGTCAGAGGCAGGTTAACAACAACATACAGTCAGGGGTACATAAACAACAACAACAACACACAGTCAGAGGCAGGTAAACAAAAACAACAACCAGTAAGAGGCAAGTAAACAACAACACACAGTCAGTCAGAGCCACACAACAACAGCAAGAATAACAACAACAACAACACACAGTCAGGGGTACACAAAACACCACACAGTCAGAGTCAGGTTAACAACAACATACAGTCAGGGGTACATAAACAACAACAACAACACACAGTCAGAGGCAGGTAAACAAAAACAACAACCAGTAAGAGGCAAGTAAACAACAACACACAGTCAGTCAGGTCAACAACAACAACACACAGTCAGAGCCACACAACAACAGCAACAATAACAACAACACACAGTCAGAGGCAGGTAAACAAAAACAACAACCAGTAAGAGGCAAGTAAACAACAACACACAGTCAAAGGCAGGTAAACAACAACAACAACACGCAGTCAAAGGCAGGTAAACAACAACAATAACACACAGTCAAAGGCAGGTAAACAACAACAATAACATACAGTCAAATGCAGGTAAACAACAAAAACAACACACACAGGTAAACAACAACAACACACAGTCAAAGGCAAGTAAACAACAACAACGCACAGTCAATGGTACACAATAACAACAAGTGACACAAGTGAGTGTAGTGACTGATAGCTAATAATCCAGAGTGTGTGGTGACTGATAGCTAATAATCCAGAGTGTGTGGTGACTGATAGCTAATAATCCAGAGTGTGTGGTGACTGATAGCTAATAATCCAGAGTGTGTAGTGACTGATAGCTAATAATCCAGAGTGTGTAGTGACTGATAGCTAATAATCCAGAGTGTGTGGTGACTGATAGCTAATAATCCAGAGTGTGTGGTGACTGATAGCTAATAATCCAGAGTGTGTAGTGACTGATAGTGGATAATCCAGAGTGTGTAGTGACTGATAGCTAATAATCCAGAGTGTGTAGTGACTGATAGCTAATAATCCAGACTGTGTGGTGACTGATAGCTAATAATCCAGAGTGTGTAGTGACTGATAGTGGATAATCCAGAGTGTGTGGTGACTGATAGCTAATAATCCAGAGTGTGTGGTGACTGATAGCTAATAATCCAGAGTGTGTAGTGACTGATAGCTAATAATCCAGAGTGTGTGGTGACTGATAGTGGATAATCCAGAGTGTGTGGTGACTGATAGCTAATAATCCAGAGTGTGTGGTGACTGATAGTGGATAATCCAGAGTGTGTAGTGACTGATAGTGGATAATCCAGAGTGTGTGGTGACTGATAGTGGATAATCCAGAGTGTGTGGTGACTGATAGCTAATAATCCAGAGTGTGTGGTGACTGATAGTGGATAATCCAGAGTGTGTAGTGACTGATAGTGGATAATCCAGAGTGTGTGGTGACTGATAGTGGATAATCCAGAGTGTGTGGTGACTGATAGTGGATAATCCAGAGTGTGTGGTGACTGAGGTTGAACTCACCTTGAATTTACTCTGATGATTATCTGGGATTGACTCTTTCTCTGGACAGCTTAAACAGCTACCCATGGCTTCTTCAGAGCACCATCTGATTTCTGGTGAACAACAGACACACGTGCGACATTATGAACATGCTGTTGTGCCCTCTGAGGCTAACAGTGATCAGTGATGTTGGTGTTTGTGGGGTGAATGGAGGTGTGCTCACCTAGATCCTGCCTCCAGTAGCCCTGGTTCCATCCTCAGAGCCTGAGAGACTCTCATGCTTTAGTTGATCGGTGAACATGAACAGCAGCTCTGCACAGACACAAAACATCACAGCAACATTGTCAACCATCCACACATTAACCCTTTCAAACTTCAACAAATTAGTGTCACTTAAAAAAAAAAAACAGAGGGAGAAGGAAATTAGATACTTAAGAAGAAACTACCCAAATATTTACTAAATAAAAATGTAGAAAGTACAGGAAATTACCTGGAAAAAAAGAAATATCAGAAAAAACAAACAAGGGAATGACCTGAAAAAATCATTATTATATATACTGAGGTGGGCGGGGGTGGACATTTTCCCCCAAATCTAGCTATGTTTTACAATTTGTTGATCATTTCTTGCAAAGTTGCTCACCCCCCCGTTTTTTTTTTGTTTTTTTTTTAAAGTGCTGAGGGTTCAAAGGTTTAAATACTTGCGAAGGCATTGTAATGCAGCACAAGAAAAGTGATCGATCCAAGTTTCGAAGGGTTAAATCTACAGACCGTTAGTCAAACAATAATTTCCAACTGTCTTCATGGATTTATTATTTAGACCTTTATTTATTTTAATTGTCACTTGGACCAGCGTCTTCACTGTCCCTGTCTGACTTCACAGTAAACTGAATGAGGCAAATTTTAAAGAAAAAATGTTGAAGTGATTTTAAAGAAAACTTAGTCTATTGCACAGTCTTGATTGGAGCCATATAAAAATCTCTATTAATTTATGCTTTTTTCAAATTGCTGCACTACTAGGATTTGTGATCAAAGCCATATAAAATATTTTTACTTTATTATTTTATTTTAAAAAAATAAAAATGCTACACTAAGTTGAATTGTGATTGGGGCCATATAGAATTTTTTACTTCATTATTTTATTTAAAAAAATGCAGCACTAAGTGAAATTTAGATTGGAGCCATAAAATTCTTCTTCTTTCTTTCTTTATAATTTATTAATAATTTCTTGCAAAACGTGGGGGTAGTTTCTTCTAAAATCGCATGCTCAGTGCATCGAGAAATCAAACCACTTTGCTCACAAAGGTATGAACACCTCTGGAAAGCGTCTGGACGCAGCATGAAGAGTGATGTCAGTTCAGCTTTTCACAGGCTCAGCTGTCTGTTCTTTTATTAACGTCGGTTTTCAACGATTACAAGAACATTTGGGCGTCAATCAGCTCGAAGTATTAATAAATTATAGAAATGTTTCACTTTGGTGATTTTGCTGAGCTCGGAGGTTAAACTGCAGCGGTCCTCTCAGCGCTGACAGTTTACTGTGTCACTAACGAAGAACACTGAAGTTTATTCAGGACTCCGTCAACAAGAAAAACTTCACCGTCACTTGTGTTAAAGGTCCCAGTTCACCCAGTTTACCCAGTTCACCAGCGCACACGCACACACACACACACACACACACACACACTTACTCACTCACTCACTCACACTCACTCATTAACACCCTCTTCACCAACTAACTACCTACCTGAGCTCTGTGTGTGTGTGTGTGTGTGTGTGTGTGTGTGTGTGTGTGTTAGCTGCAGCCTGCTGATAATAACAGCAACAATAACAGTTACAACAATAATAATAATAATAATGGTAATAATAATAATAACAGCAGCTGTTAGCTCGCAGCTAACTGACCTCAATAAGCTAACACACTGATTTCAGCTAATTAGCTCCGAGGCTAACTCCAGTTAGTGTCCCGACACATTCCGCCGCTCACACCGGGAGCCCGCACCGATTAACGGAGACATACTTACATCGTGAGTGTGTCGGGTCTCGGCCTCCAAACTTTCCGGTCCTCCTCTCCGGGATGCGGCCGCTCCGGTGAGCCGACAGTCGGTTAGCCGTTAGCCGTTAGCCGCCGCTGCTACACCCGCAGGTCCTCCATCTTCCTCTGCGCCGCCGAGCGCCAAAAAAACAATCACAACTTCTTTCAGACGGCTCTAAGGCTGCTCCGCGGGCCCGCCGAACCTCCACACACCGCCTCAGTCCATCCGCGGGGCTCCGGGTCTCACTGCGGGGCCACACGGTCCGAACTACAGCGCTTTTCTCCGGAGAAAAAACTAGTTTGTTTCGGTCCCACCGAGTTTCTGCTGCTAGCTGCGGCTAAAGCTAACAAACTTCCGAGAGTTCAATGTGGTGGAGAGCCGCTCTGCGCATGCGCCAGAGCCGCAGCCCGGACACACGGGAGGGGCCCTCTCTGCCAGGGACTGTTCTTTATTTAACACGGGAGGGGCCCTCTCTGCCAGGGACTGTTCTTTATTTATTTATGTATCATATTGTGGAGTTGGGCAGGAAACGGTCCTCAGATTTCTTATGGTATTGGTGTTTTATTTTTTTGTGTTGTTTTGTGTTTTTGTTTGCTTTGTGGCTCACTCCAGCAGGTGAGCGCCGCACCTGTTTTGTTGATTTTTTTTGTTTGTTTTGTTTTGTGCTGTTTTTTGTTTGTTTGTTTTGTTTTGTTACGTGTTTTTGTTTGTTTTCTTTTTGTTTTTCTTTTTGTTTTTTGTGTTTTTCTTTGTTGTCTTTTGGTTTTGTGTTTTTGTTTGTGATGTTTTTGTTTTCACTTTGTCGTTTTGTA
>NC_142182.1:217500-250000 GCF_026936395.1 Plectropomus leopardus
AACTAAGTACTGTACTTAAGTATGAATTTGATGTACTGGTTCTTTACTTGAGTACTGTCTTTTACTGTTGGGTCATACTTTTACTGCAGCACATTTCAGAGGGAGTTATTTAAGTAATATCACATGAGGGAGTGACGTTACGCAGTGTATCATCACGGCTGTGATTGGGTCGTAATCACAGCCGTGATGATATACAGCGTAACGTCACTCCCTCTGCTGTGATATTACTGTTACATAACAGTCTACGAGCCTCTTTTATTCGTTAATAGTAACAAGAGATGACAGATTATGATTTGTTTGCCTATTTAATGATTTTTTTGGCTCCGCCGACACAAATAGTTCCTCAGCCTGGACGTGACAGCTGTTGCCTAGCAACACATAAACACTTCCCGCAGGCTGCCGGCTAACCTGCGTTAGCTCGGTCTGCTGAGCGTCACCGACATTTATCTCCGAGTTTTCAGTGAAATCAGAGTCTGTTAACGGACACTTTGAGATTCACACCAGTTAGTTTGATCAGACGGTTCGTCTCTGCGGCCTGTCTCTCAGGCTGTGGACGGCGTCGGACGAGCGTGTCCCTGTCTCACCGCACATCACTGTAACATCTGTAACAGCTGGTTTACTCCCAGTGAACCAACGTTTACCGAAATCCGTCACAGCTGCTCCTCCTGGACCTCCTCGAGACTTTCGTAACTCCAATAGGTCCAGTCAGAAGACACACTTCAAAATCCTGTCCTCTCTGTCTCTGTCTCTGTCTCTCTCCTCCCTCAATCTGACTGACAGCTTTGTGGCCAGCGCTAACTCGCGGTTTGACCCTGGTCTTTCACCGTACTATAAACATACTTCACTCTGGCACTAATTAACGTGTTTTAAGCGGCGTGAAGCGGAGTGATACACGCAGAGTTAACAGTCTCGGTGATGTTGTGCTGTACATCAGCACTCATGGGACGCCTCTCGACCAATCGCGTTGCTCGGTCGGAGCTAAGCGTTGTATAAAGGACATTATACTTCACTACATTAATCTGACAATTTAATTACTTTGCAGATTAATATTTTTGCATAACAAAAGGGAACAGTGTATAAAATCTGATGTTTTGATAAATAAATCAAATGATCAAACAGTTTATAGAAGCACAACCAAAACGATTGGTTGATTAATCAGTCAATCCACAGAAAATGCATTTCCAACTATTTTGATCAACATCATTTTAACTTGAATTTAAATTTTTAAAATGATTTAGAGGTTTTTTTTAGTTTTAGGGAGTGATTTTTATAATTGTGATTTTTGTGATTTTTGCATGTTTTATTTTTCCTGCTTTCTTATTTTAAAAATTTTTTAGTACTATTTCATTTTCATAATTTTAGTTTTTTTTAATGTTTCATTTATTCTTTTTTAATAATTTTGAGGGGTTTTCTATTTAAAAAACAATCATTTTCCATTTTGATTTTTCTTTTAACATTTGTCATTCTTTTTGAAATAATTTTGAGTTGGGGCTGTTTTTTTAGTTTTTGAGTTTTTTTGTTGGGTGGGTCTTTTTCGGTTTTTTTAAGCAATAAAGTGATCTTGGATCCGATATCAGACAGATGTTTCTACAGTCTTTTTAACACATATTTTAAAATTGGTTTTCATCATTTTTATGACTAGATTTGATGACTTTTAGGCCAACAAACATGAAGAGATGATACCAGGTTCCATCATTCAGAGCTTCACATTAGAAACGTATTTTTGAAGGAGCGTCAGTGAGTTTCTGCAGCAGAAACAGGTGAAGAACGGGACTCACGCCACAGATGGTGAACTCTCGTATCGTCCACTCGGGAAGGACAGACTCAGACAACATCTGGACAATCAGGTCTCCGTAGTATAGAGGGTCTTGATCAAAAGGCCAGTAGTGGTCACACTTCACCTGGACACAGGTGAGGAGGAAGAGGAGAACTGGTGAGAACAGGTGAGGCTTCACAGCAACACCAGACAGGTGGTGAAGTTCACACTCACCCTGCCCTTCTCCACACACTGAGTCACCATCACCAGGTTGTGGACGTTTTGCTCCCAAACCATCTTCCAAAAATCATCTTTCGTTCCCGGCAGAGGACCCTGAGTGGCTATGTACTCCCGACGGAAGTTATTCCCCTGAAACACACCGGTAACACTGATGGAGGTGAAGGAGGAGGTGATGGAGGAGGTGATGGAGGAGGTCTCACGGGGACGTAGCTGGCGTAGATGTAGTCAGAACAGGGGTGATGGAGGAGGTGAAGGAGAGAGAGGTGAAGGAGGGAGAGGTGAAGGAGGTGAAGGAGGTGGAGGAGGTCTTACGGGGACGTAGCTGGCATTGATGTAGTCAGAACAGGGGTGATGGAGGAGGTGAAGGAGGGAGAGGTGAAGGAGGTGAAGGAGGTGGAGGAGGTCTTATGGGGACGTAGCTGGCGTTGATGTAGTCAGAACAGGGGTGATGGAGGAGGTGATGGAGGAGGTGAAGGAGGGAGAGGTGGAGGAGGTGGAGGAGGTGGAGGAGGTCTTACGGGGACGTAGCTGGCGTTGATGTAGTCAGAACAGGGGTGATGGAGGAGGTGATGGAGGAGGTGATGGAGGGAGAGGTGGAGGAGGTGGAGGAGGTCTTACGGGGACGTAGCTGGCGTTGATGTAGTCAGAACTCGGCTCATCGTCCACGTAGGAGAGCTTCACTCTGGTCGAGTCGTCTAAAGCAGAGTCAGAGTCTGAGTGAGGCATCATCGTGTTTCTAGCAGGCGAAGTTCTTCTGTGTTTATTCACGTTGTCTCTGTCAACTAAACTATGTAAATAACAATAAATAGAGAAAAGTCTGGAGGACTGATTCTTCTTCTCTGCTTGTTGGGGTGCGTCACTCACAGGGCAGGATGTTGTTGTATCGGTTCTTGCCACGGTTCTCCGGCAGCAGAGCCGAGTCCAGCGGCTGATTACGACCGACGTCCTTCAGATCCTGACGGAACGAAAACAACAACAAAAACAAAAGTGATGAACAGGAGCAGAAATATGGCCTTACACACACTAAAATAACTATACTAAGTATAATAACTATACTACCTACTATTACGATACTATTATACTAACTATAATACCTATTATAAATATGCTATTATACTAAGTATAAGAACTATACTACCTAACTGTACTGTAATACTAACTATAATACCTATACTACCTACTATTACCATACTGTTATACTAACCATAATACCTACTACAACTATACTATTATACTACCTACTATAACTAATATATAATAATAATACCTATTATAACTATACTAATATACTAACCCTAACCCTATACTACCAACTATAACTATACTATTATACTAACTATAATAACAATATTACCTACTATAACTACACTATAATACTAAATATAATACCTATGCTACATACTAATCTACACTATCATACTAACTATAATAACTATACTCCCTACTATAACTATATTATTATACGAACTATAATGACTATACTAACACTCTCTGACACAATGGGCCGAGATGGAGTCAAAGGTTCTTCACTTTAAAGAAAAAAAGGAATTCCAAGTAAAACAAATGTTTTTTTTTCACTCATTTTTAAGGTATATTGAGCTGCACTTGTACGGTGTCTTATATTTTTATGGTAAACTGAGCTGCACTTGTATGGTGTATTCAGCTATATTCAACAGCTTCTCTTGAACAGTCCAGCTGTGAAAACAGAAAATCAGAGTGTGGTGGCAGATGTTTCAGTCGTGGCCGGTGACATGGTAATACCGGGTAATGACTGACCTCGTACTCCTCTGACAGCAGGTAGTGCGAGTCAGCCTGCAGCTTGTTGTAGTGAAACTCAAAGTTCTGGACCTTGATGGGACTGAAGGACACAAACCAAACATATCAATCAGAAGACAAACAGCTGAATGAAACAGAGGAGACGTTTGGATTTCTCACCTTGAGACTCGACGGTTTCTGAGGAACAAAAAGGAAGAAGAGAAGTTAAACATGTTGAAACATGTTGATGAATAACACGCCTCTATCAGATTTAACACTGTCTCAGCCTGCAGGAGTTCTTTAAACTCTTAGTAATATTATCAGCCGAATCAATACAAAACTGATCAATAATCACCTGATGGATCACTGCTTCAGTTTGTTTATCTATAATGTCTTCTCTGTACCTGTTAGTAGCTGCGGTACTGGTGGTATCAGTTTTTATCTTAGAGTAAACGTCATAGCTTAGTATGTTAAAAACGTCATGGTATAAATATGTTGTAGTAAAGCATGATGACAGAAGTCTTTGGGTCAGGTCCACAGGACTGTACCCGCTAACGGCTCCATCATTTCTGCAAAATTAGCTCCAGTTTTCTGCTCCATTTCTGCTCTGATCCACAAAAGAATTTGCACTAAACATGCCGACGTTAACACGCCCGCAAAATTTCGGCTACTTAGTGCAATTTGTCCTCCTTTTGTGTTTGAGTTTGCAGGGTTTTTTTGTTTGCTTTTTTCCCCAGAGTTTCAGGCTTCTCTCCATATTTCTGAGCAGAAATTGGTTCATATTTTTCTATTTTTTCAACACCATTGCCCTTTCTGCTGTAGCATGACTTTTCTACAATAGAGAAGCACTTATCAAATTAGGAAAAGTTGTTTGGAGAGGAGGATCTTCACCAACGGCATACACAGAGCGTCCAGTCAGACCAGAGGGGAGAAACGAAACCGAAAGACGAAGAGAGCCAGCATCAAGTCGAGGCTGACCCGACTGACTGAGAGCTGCTCTTCTACCAAGGGACATGTTAACCCCTAACATCCTGGATCAAGCTGTTGCACTGGATGCGCGGACCTCGTTCAGAGTCAAAAGGACACAAGACTCTGATACAGATTCAGTAAAATGCTCTGCAGGAATTGAATGATGCAACCGATTTTTCAGAGGAGCTGCTAATTTTAATCAACTCATCCTTCAAAAATGCAGCAGGATCAAGGGCAAATGTAATTTCATTTTTTAAATTTTGTTTACAAAATGACTAATAAATCTACCTTCTGGTTGCTTCATTAAGAGGATGTTCAGGGTTTGATGGTAATTAATGTTTGGTATTGTGCTTCAAGTCCACACAGGTGGGCAGTCACACAGATCTCAGGTTTATAGGCTCAAACAGCCTCTCAGCTACATGATTCCTTCTCTGCCTGTAGATTTCACCGACAGTTTCACAATAATATCAGTTCAGGAGCATTTAGAGCTCACGAGCTTTGAAGAGAGAGAAACTGCGAGAAACTCTCGATGGCGTTGAGTGGCGCCGTTGTGACTGTCTGTCGCGATCAGAGAGGCTTATTTGCATAAGAAGGGGGCAATTTTCTGCTAAATTTCTGAATATTCCCCGATTTACGCCCATGCAGGTGAGACAGGACACCGTCTGCTCTGCAGCGCAGCCTCTTTAACACTTTGCACTCCGCTATCTTTTTCTCTCTTTTGTGCAGGTTTATCGGTCGCAAAGCAGCGCAGCCATTTTGTGGATATGGCCCATTATACAGCATGACGCTGTAGAGTCATAGTCTAGTTAACCCTTTAACACCTGGATCGTCATTATGCGTTCAGACGCCTTTTACAAACATTAAAACCTCTGAAACGTGAAAACAAAAACTGGTTTATAGTTTACGTACTGGTTTAGACTTCAGAAAAAAGGAAGGCAATGAGCAACTTGGCATAAGGTGCCCTACAAACTACAAGAAATTAGGAAAAAAAAGATTATAAGAAAATGGCCTGAAAACCTGTTGTTTGTTTTTTAAAAGGACAGATAACATTAGTATAAGTGTATTAAAAAAAACATTGGGGATTTTTTCTGCATATATAATAATATCTATATGTTTAAAATTATGTCATGGAAATATGGACATGTGTTTGTATATTAGGATTTTGTTAAGGTCAGTCCTTCTTATTTTATTCTTACATTTTAAAATGTTTTGGTGCTAATTGTCAGGTCTTTCCTTTTTTTATTAACAAATTTTGTGCTTATTTTGGGTAATTTGTTGTTGTGTTGCTCATGACCTCTCCAAATGTTTTTCCCCTTAAAAACCCATTTTGCTGAGGTTTTAAAGGGTTGAGCTCAAATATCAGAGGCAAACTGTCAGCATTCACTGAAGTAACAGAAACAGTGTGAGGATTACTTTAGGATTACTTTGTGTACCCTCAGTACGTGTGTAGTGGTGAAGTATTACTGTTAGTAGAAGTTAGTCAGTACTGGATTTGTGTCGTCACTAGTTTTCAGTGTCAGAGTGAGTGTGGCTGCAGCAGTAGAGTACTGCAGTACTCCTGCTGTCACAGTACAGTGTGTAGTGTAATGTGCAGTATTTTTACCCTCTGACTCCCAGCTGGACTCCTGACGGCGGCCGCTCTCTCCTCACGCTCATCCTGACCGTCGCTCTCTCCTGAACTCTGAAACACAGCAGCAGCGTCACACCGCTGTCATCACCTGAGAGCTTTAACTCTTTACTGTCCTGCTCAGCTGCGTGCTGCAGCTCACTCTGACCGAGCTATCTGTACCCGCTCGCTTCAGCTTAGCTCTGATGAACTCATCCAGCCGGCGTCACTATGTCTGAGAGCAGGAAGTCAGCCTGCAGACAGGAGCGCTCTGTGTGTTAAACACGTGTTATATTTAACACATCGGACTCAACACATTTATGGACCTTTGTCCTAAAAATGAACATTTCCTAAAACGCGCCTCACCAAATGCTTCATCTGTCTCTCTGTGGAAAAGGCAGTGAGGCGAAAATAATGAAACTAAAACTGGTTGTTTTCTGAGAAGTAAATGAACTTCTGATCATTTAATGTTGTTAAAGAACACATTTCATTATATATATGTTTAAATAATTTAATAAGTATGTTTAAAACCATGCTTTACCAAAACGGTTGAATTGTCCTTTAATGTTAAAAGTAATAATGTTAAGAAAGTAAATTTAATTTTTTATGAAATAAAAAGGATGGATATTCACTGTTGTAAACACCATATATTTTAATGTTAGAAATTATATCAGTTTTATTTTTGTCAGCATTTCTGAGACCTTGGTAGGTTTTAAAAGTCCTGTGATGGTAAATCTGAAATGACTGCTCACAGACTGATGTATGACACTGACAGATTACAGCATTATGACCGTACATGATTTGTGAATTTTTCCTTTGTTTTACTGTGAACGTTCATCTCAACCGTTTGTAGAGGATGATATTTAATCAATGGGGCCCTCTTTTCTGGGTGAGGGCTTTAAAGGGTTAAAGTGTGTCATTCAGAGGCGGTCCAGCAGAGAGCAGCACAGCTCCGAGCTGCAGCCTCCTCACATACTCACACTCTGCCCGTCTTCTGTCTGCACACCAGCAGAGCCGAGACCCCGACCACCACCGCCACCAGGAACACGCCGGCGCTGACGCCTTCAATGACCCCGACCAGAGGCTCTGAGGGACCAAAGCACACGCTCAGACCACAAATCCTCCCAAACTGACAGACTTCCTCTCTAACAGGACACACGTTTCATCGGAGACGTCAGCAGACTGTCGGTGGTTCTGTGGAGGTCTGTCCCCTCAAACCTCCGAAAACCGAAAAAACTGTCTGAAATTCTCTCAAAGACACGGGAAAATGCAAAGAGCAATGAAAGAAGAAATAAACCATACAAAAGGCAAGAAATTAGTTTCAAAAATACATGAAAATTAAAATTGATATAATAAATAAATAAATGAACACACACATATATATATATATATATATATATATATATATATATAGACTAAAGAACTCTTTCTTTCCCGCTGCAATCAGACTCCTAAACTGCTGACAGGAGTCCACACAGCAACTACCTCACACACACGACCTCATAACTGTACATGACAGTTTACTACTCCGTTTGCACATGCACAATTGCACTGTTCAAATTTGCACTGTACTGTTTTATTTGCACTGTTCTTTCTACTTCTATTGTAAATTTCTAAATTTCTTCTATTGTAAATTTTTAAATTTCTATTTCATATTTCTTTTATATTTGCGAAACGTTTTTTAGGCATTCTGTGGACAGCAAAGTAAGAATTCATTGTACAGGGAAACATGTTTCCATACTGTGCATATGACAATAAACACTTTGAAACTTGAATCTTGAATATATAAATATATATATATATATATATATATATATATATATAGAGAGAGAGAGAGAGAGAGAGAGAGAGTAAATAATAATAATAAAGAATAAAGTACAAAACAAAGAAAATAAGAGTTGGAGAAGGTGCTTAAAAATTATAATTGTAAAATAACTGTACATCATTTCATTATGCAATTATAATAATTATAAATATAGTTTTTTCTGTAGTGTTTTTCTTTTTTCCATAGAATTTTTTCGTTTTGAAAAAATATAAATCTACTAATTTCTTGCAATTTTAGGAACATTTCTAACATAGATAATTTATCGTCTCTTTTTGTGTTTTAAAGATCATAAACTAACTCAGGCGATAAATAAGTTTAAAATGTGCTGTTAGTCCATCATGTATATATGGATTTGTCCCTGCGAGATTCAACCTAACATAAATAACAGAAATAAGAATATCTGACACTCTTTCTTTCTTCTTTTCTTCTTCAACACTGTGTTTTTTAAAAAATTTCCTTTTCTGCATCTTTCACTATCTTTTTTCGACTCGGAACATCTGAATCACGTGAAACACATGAAAGCGTGTTAACATGTGACATGTCTCTGCATGTGTGTCGGTCTCACCTGGCTCGGTGAGCACAGGTAGCGACAGGTAGGTGTCGCTGTAGAGCGGAGAGCTGAAGTCTTTATTCTCCTCATCAGACAGCTGTGTGAACGCTCGAACACTGAGCCTGCAAACACAGGACACACAAACCTTCACTGAGTCTACATGTCCTTAACGCATCATCAGTTTGATATTATGTCGTTAACACGTCATCAGTTTGATATTATGTCGTTAACACGTCATCAGTTTGATATGATGTCGTTAACGCGTCATCAGTTTGATATTATGTCGTTAACACGTCATCAGTTTGATATGATGTCGTTAACACGTCATCAGTTTGATAATATGTCCTTAACGCGTCATCAGTGTCTGATATTATGTCGTTAACACGTCATCAGTGTCTGATATTATGTCGTTAACACGTCATCAGTGTCTGATATTATGTCGTTAACACGTCATCAGTGTCTGATATTATGTCTTTATAATGTCATTAATATTTGATAATATGTCGTTATAATGTCATTAATATTTGATATTATGTCGTTATAATGTCATTAATATTTGATATTATGTCGTTATAATGTCATCTGACTTTATATTATGAGCATTCAGAAACATTTCTAGTCGAGATATTCTGCTTCTGATCAGCGCTGAACTCTGAACTGCAGAAATTCTTTCAGAGAAAATGCATAAATTGTGGAAAAGATGAAACCGTAACAGAATAAAAACAGGACATCATCTTACGACACGTTAGAGCGAGTCACAGTTTGTAGAAATGGAACTTTGGTTTTCAGAGTTAAAGTTGAAATGCTTGTGAACGTTGGTCAAACTAAAGTTTTCACAGTAAAAATGCCTGTGAACGCTGATGTGGCTGCAGGTTTTGAAGGGATACATGCTGAGTGTATGCTGTGATGCATTCAGAACCTGTAGGCAGTTTTGGGTTTCAGGGGCCCGTCACAGAACAGCTTCAGGTCTCTGCCGGTGTCTGGATCACAGGGGCCCCCCAGAGAGTCCATCCCGGTCCCCAGGGTGATGTCGAAGCTGCGGGAGCCGCTGTCGGGGCCCTCGGTGCAGCGGCTGGGGAAGTAGCTGGTCTGGTAGGATTTAACGGAGCTATTGGACCTGTAGTCCAGGTAAGAGGGCAGCGGGTGCTGCTGCTCTGGCTGCTCCTCGCCGACACCTGCAGAGCACAAAGGGAAGCAGCCAATCAGACGGCTCCAGTGCTCAGTTAACATGATGACCATGTAGAGCAGCAGATGTTTGTACCGTCAGACTCAGAGACCAGCACGGTGAAGAACTTGATGGCTCCGTTGACATCGCTGAACCAGCTGCAGTTGAACCTGAAGAAGATGGAGGACTTGGTAACCACGGCGGCGCGGTCGCTGACCCGGGTGCTGAGGGGGGGCATCGGGGGACCTGCAGGGGCCAGTAAACACAGGCCGGTTAACACAGGGGGCCACAGACTGTCAGGGGCCTGAAAATGACGAGCGGCAGAAACACACGGCGTCCAGGTTGATGTTTTTCTGCTTTCAACGACATTTTTAACCCACAGCTGAAAACCTTTTGATTCAGTCTGACTTTAAAAATACAGAACTGCTGAACGACTGACTGCCAAAGGACTGACTGCCGAAGGACTGACTGCCGAAGGACTGACTGCCGAACGACTGACTGCCGAACGACTGACTACAGAGTGCTGAGAATTTAACTTTTTAATTGTCTGTTTGTTTTTCTTTTGTTAAAATCTTTCTGCTGTTTGTTTTTAACTCTTTGTGTTTTCAGTCTGTTGTTTGTTTGTTTTTGTTTGTTTAAATATTTCTGTTGTTTGTTTTTAACTCTTTCTCTCTGGGACTCTTCATGCTGAAATGCAGGTTGAGTGATTAAATGCTGATGGCGTTCTCGGTGTCTTTGTGTGTGACGGAGCGTGTCGGCGTTCTCGGTGTCTTTGTGTGTGAGGGAGCGTGTCGGCGTTCTCGGTGTCTTTGTGTGTGACGGAGCGTGTCGGCGTTCTCAGTGTCTTTGTGTGTGACGGAGCGTGTCGGCGTTCTCAGTGTCTTTGTGTGTGACAGAGTGTGTCGGCGTTCTTACGGTCGATCATGGTCACCACGCGGTCCTGCGCCGCCTCGCTGGTGGTCTGGTTGGAGATGACCTTGACGGAGACGGTGTAGCGTTTGTGGGGCTCCAGCTGCGTGATGAGGTAGGAGGTGGAGTCTCTGCCAGTGCGGCGCGAGTAGACGAGGACCTGCGAGTCGTGGCGGAGACACTCGATGGTGTACGAGTCGTAGTCGGCCTCTGGGGGCCCCCAGGAGCAGGAGATGGAGGTGGAGCTCTGAGGACGACAGTGGAGGCCGTGGACTCGCTCCGGCTCTGTGGTGGGAGAAAACGGCGAGTTAATACACGCAGACCTGCCTGCTTCAGCCCCAAAAATAATTTAAGAAATTCAAAACTCTAAAATTATTTAACACAGCAGAAGATATTTTCACACCAAAAGGTTTTAATTTAGATTTTTATTTTATTTTTATTTTCCCTCATTTATATTTTTAAATTTTTCTTTTAATTTACCCTTTGAAATCTAAAATGACATCACTTAACTTGTGCTGCTTTTCACAAGTATTTAATCCTTTGAAACCTGAGCATGTTTGGTTGATTTCTTCTAAAAACAAAGAAAATTTTGATTTTTTTTTCAAGCTAAGCTAAGGGAAAAGTATTGTTGTAATTATTACTGTTGTTACGTGTTAATGTTAAAGCACTTTCCACAGGTTATCTTTTTTTTTTTTTTAGTTCCTTTTACTTTTTCTTTCACTTGATTTAAAAAATTATTTTGAACAAGCCAGAAAAAATATTTCTAATTACATAATAATAATAATAATAATAATAATAATAATAATAATAATAATACACTGGATTTTTATAGGGCCTTCCCCTTAAACTCAAGGTTGCTCACATTACATTACATTATGTTAATATTATATATTTAAAATTATTATTCTAAGCACTTTGTTCAGGTCATGTCCTTGTTGTTTGTGTGTGTTTTACTTTTCTTTTTTTGCCAATTTTTAGGTACATTTCTTCTAACTTTTTTCTGATTTCTTGCTAATTTTTGGGTCTTTACTTCTGAAGTTACTTATCGCAGTTTGCTCCACTTCGAAGGGTTACCTTTCTTTTGTTGGTTTGTTTGCTTTTTCTTTAAATGCACTTTTTCAATGTAATTTTTTAAATATATGAATCATTGATATTACAAATACAAGTGAAACATATATATATATATATATATATATACACATACACATACACACATATATATATATATATATATATATATATATATATATATATATATGTATATATATATATATACGCCGTATCTGTGTGTATATGCTGCCACATACTGGTCCGGATGCTCTTATGGATGGCCGTGCTGTAGGTGGGCGTGGCCCCGCTGACGCTGCGCAGGCTGAAGGTGTAGAGACGTCCGGGGAACAGGCCCCTCAGGATGCGGCTGCCGGAGGTGCGGCTGTGGTACGGGTTGATGACGGACAGCCGGTCCGGCGGCGTCCAGCGCAGGTCGAAGTCGTCATAGTCAGAGTCCTCAGGGCCGCTCCAGGTCAGCTCCAGGGACGTGTTGGTGACCCCCCCGCACAGGAAGGAGGTGGGCGGTCTGGGAGCTGATGGGGGCGGAGATAACAGAACAGAGAGGGAATCAGACTTTAAGGTTATTCCAGTAAAGTTCAGGACATTCCAGGATATCCCAGGATATTCCAGGAGCATGCGTTGTGGCGTCTCACCGGTGCGGCCCAGCGTGCTGACCCCGTTGCTCAGCTCCCGCTGATGCTCAGCACCTCGGCGCGGTACAGCCGGCCGGGCACCAGGCCCGAGAAAACAAACTCTGTGACCTCTGACCCCAGCCGCCGCTCGGCCCTCTGGGAGCCGGCAGCGTCATACAGAGACAGCAGGAAGCCGCTCAGGTCGCCGCCGCCACGCTCCCAGCTCACCCACAGAGCGTCAGACTGGTTCCCACTGTGAGCCCTCAGGGACACCACTGCAGCGGGGACTGAAGACCAGACACAGGACAAGGGATTCAACACGACCTCTGACCCCCCGAAAATACACTCATACACACAAATAAATAAACAACAAAACAATAATAACAACAACATTAACAAAAATATTATTATTATTTAAGTTATTGTTATCATTATTATAAAAATAATAATAATAATAATAATAATAATAATAATGCTGTGTGACTCCACCCACCTGTCCGGGCCCACACAGCTGATTGGTTGCTGTGCTCGCCGCTGTGCGTCACCACCACCGCCCTGTAGGTGGCGCCGGGGCGGAGGCCGTGAAAGGAGCAGTGCTGCGTGCCGGGCGGTCCCCGCCGCACCTCCTGCAGTGACTCATCGCTGCGGTACAGGAGGACCTGGTACAGGTCCAGGTCTCCGTCCGGCGGCGTCCAGCTGAAGGTCAGACTGCTGCTGGTGTTGAGCGTGACGGTCAGGTCAGAGACGGAGGCGGGACCTGACAGAGACCAGAGAACACGGTGTCCACCATCAACACCGTCCTCATGGTTTACCGGAAACATTGTCATCAAGTGCAAATATAAAAACTCCAAAATTACATCCTTATTTGAAAATATTACAACTTTATTCCTGATCAGAACAACAATAACAATTTATTCTGATTATTACAATTTATTCAGATTACAAGAATTTATTCAGATTATCAGAATGTGTTCAGATTACAACAGTTGATTGTGAGTATTATGTATTCGGGCTGCAAATATCAGAGTTCTTCTTCTTAAAATATGTGTTATATATAAATATTAACCTTTAATTTTGAAAGAATACGACTTCTTTATCACAAAGTACAACTCTGTTATCATTTGTTAAAAAACAAATGATTCTGTTTGTACTCTACAAATTAAATCTTTTCATCAAAAAAGTTAGTTTACTTCTTGATCATCATCAGTTTTTTTTTAAACCTTTTTTGTTTGTTTTTAAATATTTATCTGAAATATTCAGCCGTCTTTGCTCCAAGACAGAAACAGGAAGTCTTACGTGTCTGAGCGTCGGCGCCGACCCCCCGGCTGAGGACGCCCCCGCTGCTGGTCTGGACCAGGACTCGGTACTTCCTGCCCGCGCTGAGGCCGTCGAACCTGAAGCTGGTGTGTCCGGAGGGCCGCGAGCCGTTTGCCACCAGAGCGCCGCGCCCGTCCAGCAGCTGCAGGTCGTAACCATCGGCAACGCCCAGAGCTTCCTGCCAGCTCACCTGGACTCTGCAGGTGGAGCCCAGGTCGTCCACACGGAGCCCCGTCACCGCCGAAGGCACTGCACAGGGGCCAGGGGCCACAACTCATCAGCTCACATTCAGCAGGAGCCCAGGGGCCACACATACATACGTGTGTGTGTGTGTAGGTGTGTGTGTGTGTGTGTGTGTGCGTATAGGTGTGTGTGTGTGTGTGTGTGTGTGTGTGTGTGTGTGTGTGTGTGTGTGTGTGTGTGTGTGTGTGTGTGTGTGTGTGTGTGTGTGTGTGTGTGTGTGTGTGTGTGTGTGTGTGTGTGTGTGTGTGTGTGTGTGTGTGTGTGTGTGTGTGTGTGTGTGTGTGTGTGTGTGTGTGTGTGTGTGTGTGTGTGTGTGTGTGTGTGTGTGTGTGTGTGTGTGTGTGTGTGTGTGTGTGTGTGTGTGTGTGTGTGTGTGTGTGTGTGTGTGTGTGTGTGTGTGTGTGTGTGTGTGTGGGTGTGTGGGTGTGTGTGTGTGTGTGTGTGGGTGTGTGTGTGTGTGTGTGTGTGTGTGTGTGTGTGTGTGTGTGTGTGTGTGTGTGTGTGTGTGTGTGTGTGTGTGTGTGGGTGTGTGTGTGTGTGTGTGTGTGTGTGTGTGTGTGTGTGTGTGTGTGTGTGTGTGTGTAGGTGTGTGTGTGTGTGTGTGTGTGTGTAGGTGTAGGTGTGTGTGTGTGTGTGTGTGTTGGTGTGTGTGTGTGTGTAGGTTACCTGTGCGTCCGGTGGCCGTGTTGTTGTTGAGCAGCTCTCCGCTCACTGATTGGACAGTCACGCTGTACGTCTGTCCTGGCTGCAACGAGCCGAACGTCACCTCGTTGTGGTGTTTGAGGACGGGACGGACGTCCAGCTGTCTGTCCCCTCGGTACAGAAACACAGAGTATCCGTCTACATCGCCCAGACCGGGCGTCCAACTCACCTTCAGACTGCTGCTGTCCCCCCCGTTACTGACTTGGATGTTCCTCACCTTACTGGGAACTGAGGAGGACAGACAGAAGGAGGTGAGAGGAGGAGAAGAGAGGAGGAGGAGGAGAGACGAAGAGAGAAGAGATGAGAGAGAGAGAAGACATGAGGAGAGAGGAGGAGTAGAGAAGAGGAAATCAGGGGTGAGAGAGAGAAGAGAGAGGAGGAGGTGAGAAGAGGAGGAGAGAAGAGGAGAAAAGAGGTGTGAGAGAAAAGCGACAGGAGGAGAGAGGAGGAGGTGAGGGGGGAGGAAAGAAGAGGAGAGAATAGGTGAGAGAGAAGAGGAAGGATGAGGAAAGAGAAGAAGAGGAGGAGGTGAGGGAGGAGGCGAACTCAGCTGTCTTGCTGCAGCAGCAGAAACCTGTGTGCCTCCTCACCTGTACGGCCCTCGATGAAGCGGGCCCTCTGGTTGGGGCCGCTGAAGGTGGACACGAGGACCTTGTAGAGGCGTCCCGGCGTCAGGGAGGACAGCAAGCACTCGGAGACGGCGGCGCCAAGCGTCAACGGAGGAAACACCTTCATGTCACTGAACAGCAGCTGAACCTCATAGTGATCAACGTCCCCCACAGCCGGAGACCACCGCACCAACATGTCCTCTGTCCCCCGACCCGCCAGAGACAGGGACTGCACCGCTGCTGGGACTGCAGGACGGACAGAAGAGGACAGGCAGCAGAGGACACACAGCAGAGAACAGGCAGAAGAGGACAGACAGAGGACAGGCAGCAGAGGACAGGCAGAAGAGGACGTGTTATTGTGTGTCCTCTGGACTCTGGTGGTTCTGCTGCAATAGGGTCAGAGGTCAGACATCACTCACGTGTCCGACCATGCGTGGACGCGCTGGTCTCGTACGTCCCACTGCGGGTGGTGACCTGCACGGTGTAGAGTCTGCCGGGGACGAGGCCGGAGAAGACGCACTCGCTCTGTGTCTTTAGAACCGTCTGGTTCTGCAGGATTGTGTTGTTGTGTTTGATAAACACCTGGTACGAGTCAAAGTCTCCCGCTGCGTGGCGCCAGTACACCTTCAGGTACTCGTCCCGGGCGGCATGCGTAGCTGTCGGGTTCTGCACCGGCGCCGGCTCTGAGAGACGGGGAGTGACATCATACCGTCAACACTCAGCTGATCGAACTGCAGTCAGCTGATCGATCAGTTGATGGATACCTACGTGTTCTCTCCTGGGCGAAGGTGTGGTTGAGCCCGGTGCCACTGCGGGACATGATGGAGATGTTGTAGAGACGTCCGGACACCAGCGAGCTGAAGACGCACTCTGGGCTGGACTTGGACACGGAGACGGTGTGCAGCGTCCTCTGGTGGTCGCTTAGCATCACCAGGTAACTGTCCACCTCACCTGCCGCCGCACGCCACGACACACTCAGGAAGTCCATCCGACCATTATTACTGACCGTCACCTCCTCCACCGCTGCAGGAACTGAGGAGGAGAGAGGAGGAGATGAGGAGGAGAGAAGAGGAGGAGATGAGGAGGAGAGAGGAGGAGATGAGGAGGAGAGAGAGGAGTTATTTCAGTGTTTTTTTAGTGTTTCTCAGTTTATTTTTTGCCTTATTTCTGTTTGATAAAGCTTATAGTCAGGGCTGGCTCTTATATTTAGAATTGGATCTTATAATCAAGGCTGACTCTTATAGTTAGGGCTGGTTCTTATAGTTAGGGCTGACTCTTATAGTTAGGGCTGACTCTTATAGTTAGGGCTGGCTCTTATAAGTTAGGGCTGACTCTTATAGTTAGGGCTGGCTCTTATAGTTAGAACTGGCTCTTATAAGTTAGGGCTGACTCTTATAGTTAGGGCTGGCTCTTATAGTTAGAACTGGCTCTTAGAATGGTCTCTTATAGTTAGGGCTGACTCTTATAGTTAGGGCTGGCTCTTATAGTTAGGGCTGGCTCTTATAGTTAGGGCTGACTCTTATAGTTAGGGCTGGCTCTTATAAGTTAGGGCTGACTCTTATAGTTAGGGCTGGCTCTTATAAGTTAGGGCTGACTCTTATAGTTAGGGCTGGCTCTTATAAGTTAGGGCTGACTCTTATAGTTAGGGCTGGCTCTTATAAGTTAGGGCTGACTCTTATAGTTAGGGCTGGCTCTTATAAGTTAGGGCTGACTCTTATAGTTAGGGCTGGCTCTTATAAGTTAGGGCTGACTCTTATAGTTAGGGCTGGCTCTTATAGTTAGGGCTGACTCTTATAGTTAGGGCTGGCTCTTATAGTTAGGGCTGACTCTTATAGTTAGAACTGGCTCTTAGAATGGTCTCTTATAGTTAGGGCTGGCCATTATTTTAAGGCTTAATTATTCTACTTTTTGGGGTTTGAGTTTGTTTGGGAGTTTTTTCTTTAAAGATGAAAAGTTTGTTCGGGACTGAAGAGTCAAAGAATGACTGAATGTTTAAATTCTTTACAGTTAAAATAAATGAGATGCTTTTTAATTTTCCTTGTGCAAAAGAATTGTTGAATAAATTTCATCAAAACTGCAGATTATTTAAGGATGAAATGTTTTGTTGTTTTGGATGGAGCTGCTGTGTGTGTGGGTGTGTTTGAGTGTTTGTGTCTTATGATTCTTACAGGAGGACAGAGAAGGACAGAGAAGGATAGAGGAGGACGAAGGAGGACGGAGGAGGACAGAGGAGGACAGTCAGAGTCAGATCTGTCAGTGTCTCTCTGAAGTTTTGATCGCAGAGGACATGTCTGTGGATTTATCCTGCTCATCTCAACTCGTCCTTCGGTTTGATTCTAAGGACGTTGAGGACAAAATTTTTGGTCTGATCATTTTTGTGTCCTCATAATTTATTTTATTTTAGTCTCTCTGGTCTTGACTCAGAAAATGATTTCCAGCAGTAAAATGTACAAATGTTTGTCTTTAATTAAACAATGAGGCTTGTCCTCGTCCTCGTCCTTGTCCTCGCCCTCGTCCTTGTCCTCCTCCTCGTCCTGGCAGGAAGTCTCTGACTGATGGACCCTCGCAGGTTTTATTTGTGTGTTGCTGTCGACACTTCCTGAAAATTCCTGACAAATTCCTGCTTTTCAATAATATCCTGTCTTTAACACACACACACACACACACACACACACACACACACACACACACACACACACACACACACACACACACACACACACACACACACACACACACATATGCAGGGACCTGTGTGTTTTCGTGCTCGACATTAAACTGCAGGTCGTTCTGCCGTTTGTTGTAGCGTTTCGTCGATCTTCATTAAAAACATCGTGCGTTCTGATATTGTCTTGTGTGAATGTTTTCTTGTTTTTTTCCTCTTCGCTCAGCGAACGGTAGATCCGTTCAGAGAGAAACAGATTTTTCCTCGTGCTGAACAGATTGTTGTTCAGCACGAGGAAAAATTATCAAAATTCATGAATGTATTTTTATAAACTTTAAATATGTTTCATTATGATGGATCATTAAATTTCAGAGCTGAAGAAGAAAAGGCTGAAATACTGAGGACATCAAGAAGACCGATGTCCATCAGCATTCATCTGGAGACAACTTCACTTTTATTTTCTCTATTGGTCCCCAGCTGTCAGTCCCCCTCTGTCTGTCCCTTGGCAGACACCCAGCTATCTGTCCGTCCCCAGGTGTCTGTCTGTCCCTAGGTGTCTGTCCCCAGCTGTCTGTTCCCAGCTGTCTATCTATCTCCAGCTCTCTGTCCCCCGGTGTCCCCCTCAATCTTACTGGTGCGTCCCTCGGCGACGGTCTGCCTGGAAGTCTGTCCGGCTCTGACGGTGGTCACCACCACCCTGTAGAGGGCGCCAGGTCTCAGAGCGTGGAAGCTGATGGCGGTGGCGTCCTCTGCAACGCTCTCATTCTTGATGACGCTGCTGTCGTGGACCAGCAGGACGCGGTACGAGTCCAGGTCTCCAGACGCTCGCTGCCAGTGCGTCTGCAGGCTGTCGGTACTGCCACGGTTATTGACCTGCAGCCCGGTGACCTGAGCCGGACCTGAGGAGACAGGAGCAGGAGGACAGGAGCAGGAAGACAGGAGCAGGAGGACAGGAGCAGGAAGACAGGAGCAGGAGGACAGGAGCAGGAAGACAGGAGCAGGAGGACAGGAGCAGGAAGACAGGAGCAGGAGGACAGGAGCAGGAAGACAGGAGCAGGAGGACACAAGCAGGAAGACACGAGCAGGAGGACACGAGCAGGAAGACAGGAGCAGGAGGACAGGAGCAGGAGGACAGGAGCAGGAGGACAGGAGCAGGAAGACATGAGCAGGAAGACACGAGCAGGAGGACACGAGCAGGAAGACACGAGCAGGAGGACACGAGCAGGAAGACACGAGCAGGAGGACAGGAGCAGGAGGACACGAGCAGGAAGACACGAGCAGGAGGACACGAGCAGGAAGACACGAGCAGGAGGACAGGAGCAGGAGGACACGAGCAGGAAGACACGAGCAGGAGGACACGAGCAGGAAGACACGAGCAGGAGGACATGAGCATGAGACAACAAATGAGGAGACACTCCTTTAGTAGTTTTTAAAGAAAACATTTTGAAAATTTTGTGATTATTTAATGTGAATAAATAATTTGAATAAATAAATAAAGTGAGAGAGTAAATAAATAATGTCAATAAATAAAGTGAGTAAATAAACTAAAAAATGTGAACGAATAAATAAATAATGTGACTCGTACTGGTGCGTGCGGTCACAGAGGCGGAGCTGCTAAGGTTGGCGCTGTGGGTCGTCACGGTGACGGCGTACAGGCGTCCTGAGGTGAGGCCATTAAAGGTGACCTCTCTGGCCTCCCAGGAGACGACCCTCTGAGCCACCGTGGTTGCGGGGTCCACCTCCTTGAGGAGCGCCGTGAAGCCGTCCCAGTCCCCGCGCGGCGGCCCCCAGCGGACGCTCAGAGACGTCTCATCGACGTGACGGACGAGCAGCTGCTGCACGGGACCAGGAGCTGCAGGGACACGTTAAGACATATTTATCATCATATCATAAATGATAAATAATAATTTATCATCGTTTTAATAAATATAATTTATTATCATATCAAAAATTACATTTAATAATGAATGAATAACTCAATTTAATAATAAATTAATAATTTCATTTAATAATTAATAACTGTTGTCACATCATAACGACATTTTGGTATGACAAATATTTCATGTTTTTGTTCCATGTAGAGTATTTTCTCTCCGTGTGGAGACTCTGCAGCCTGAAGGCGTGAAAGGTGACAGCAGGAGTGAACTGACCGAGGCGTCCACTACAGCGCGCCGTGTTACCCAGCACACCGCTGTGCACGGTGACCTCCGCCTCGTAGCGTCGCCCCGGCAGCAGGCCGAAGTCACGGGCGGAGATGGCGAGCTGGCGGGTCAGTTTGCTGACGGTGCGATTCAGCAGAACCTCAGAGGCGTTCCTCAGCAGGACGCCGTACTTCTCCCAGTCTCCTGTGGGCGGTGCCCAGTGCAGCATCAGCGTCCTGCCATCACTGAGCGGTGCCATAGCGAGAGACGACACCGGCTGAGGGACTGACGGGACAGGGAAGCCTCGTTAAGACCACGGATGGACACACCTGGTGGACACAACTGTCCACAGACCTTCAGCACCTACCTGTCCTCGCACTGGTTGTGGTCTCGGAGCTCAGCCCCCCGTAGGAAGTCCTGACACGCAGCAGGTAGCTGCGTCCGGAGGTCAGACCCTCAAACTCCGCTCGGGTAGCGTTGGGCGGCAGGCGGTGCTCCTGGGGGGGGGACCCCACAGCGGACAGAGTCAGCAGGTAGGTGTCCACACCCCCTGCAGGTGAGTGCCAGGACGCTTGCAGAAAATCGGAGTTGCCAACGTTCTCCAGCCGCAGGTCTGAGACCGGCGCCGGGACTGAGGGGGTTAAAGACACAGGTCATATTTAACCCTTTGAGTCCTAAACATGATGGATTCATTTATCTCAAAAACATGGAGAGGAAACAAGAAATGACCCAAAAAACAGCAACAAATTATTTTTTAAAATAATGAAAATAAATACTGAAATTCTGAAAATAAGAAACAATAAGAATTTGTTCACAGTTCAAAGGCTGAAATGTTTACCCAGAGATAAAAGTTAAACACTAACTTTGTTCTCTTTTGTATTGGAGAAACGTTCAGGAACATCCCATAATATCTACCTGTGACCGCCTGTTTGGATGTGGAGCTCTGCAGGCCAACAGCTTCTGTTACCACGGTGACGGTGTACGGGGTCCCGGGCTGCAGGCCGCGCAGCTCAGCAGAGGTTGCCGTGTTCAGCAGAGTGACGTTCTTCAGCAGAACGGAGTCCTGATCTGTCAGCAGAACCCTGAATCTCTCGGCTCGGCCAGGACCGACCCACCAGGAGACGCTGAGGGAGTCTGAGGACGAGGATGCCACCTGGAGGCCGTGGACAGAGGACGGAGCTGGAGGACAGATTATATGTTTTATGTGTGTGAACATTCAGGAAGAACTGGAGACACCAACAGATTAGGATTTCAAAACATTTCTAGGATTGTAGGGCCAGATTCAGGCCATAGGTTGAGTATCAGTGCAAAGGAACAGCACTACGTTGGTTTAAATCATATTTATCAGATCAGTCTCACTTTGTTTATGTTAATGATGAATCCTGCATGCATCAAAGTCTGTCGATAAAGCTTATTGTCAGGGCTGGCTCGGACTTCCCTCTTTGATAAAACTCATAGTTAGGGCTGGCTCAGACTTGTCTTGGACCAGCCCCTAGTGAAGACTGTGTCTCACCTGTAGCTGCTGTCCTGAGGACGGGTGGAGCGCTCTTGTCCCCGGCGGTGGCCACCACGCTGATGGTGTACAGAGTCCCAGGGAGCAGGGAGCTGAAACCAGACTGGGGGGCTGCAGAGTCCATGATTCTTATCCTGCGGGTGGATCCAGAGCTGGAGTCCTCCAAAGACACATCGTACCAGTCGACATGACCGGCAGAGCGAGACCAGGACACCGACACACCTGGAGCGTCTCCGTGGACCGCCGACTGAGACTGAAGCTGGTCCAGCTGGATGTTCAATCGAGCTGGACTGACGGGCTCTGAGACATGACAGGGGACAGAGGACAGAGGTCAGAAGACAAAAGACAGAGTCATGGACTCATCTTTATAATATCTTAGACCTACAAACAGGCCACAAATAGATTCTGAATTAGAGCTGCTGATCTGTTAATCGTGCATCAGTTTCATTTCAGCAGTAGGAGACAAATCCCAGCCGGCCCCTGATTTCTGGCTGAATTTGTGATGTCAGGTGACCAAAATTCAATGTCAGGACAAAACCTAACGCACTTAATTAGACGCAGAATACTGACCACAAATGAACACTTTGTCGATTTTAATTTGCATCATTAAGTAACCAAAATCCAACATCTTCCAAACGTCTAAAGCCAACGTCATCTCGATGCAGGACAAGAACATTCGGTCGTGAAGAAAACGTGATGACGTTAATGTCCGGACAACTGTGTTCATTTTGGCAGCGCCGCCCCCCCCGAAAAAAAAGATGTTTGTAAACTAATTGGCTAGACTCAAACTGGTCTCAGAAATTAGAATTAGGCAGACGGGTACTTTCAAAAACTCAGTTAGACATAACTTTCAAATCGGACATCAACACGGAGTGATTTATTCTGAAAATTAAGTGGATGCTTTATGTTGTGTCACTTCTGACTTCCTGTCTGCTCCATGCTTAGTTCGGCTGAACTGACACGAAGTCCTCTGGCGTTCAGCAAAAACGGGAGCCAGCGGACCTGATCCCAGCGACTGGACCGCCGGAGGTGGACAGAGCGGAGTCGCAGCGCAGCCGCAGAAGTAAACAGAGAGACCAGAGCGTGATCTGTCGGTCTGCCGCTGATCAGAGCTGGACCGGACTTGGACCGGACTCGGACCGGACTCGGACCGAACTCGGACCGGACTCAGACCGAACTCGGATCTGGTGGAAATTAGCCGTAACTCGTAATCAAGTTAACGAGTCCTGAACACTGGGGAATTTCTATGCACTGATTTGTGTATCAAATCAGAATTTAAACTTCTTTAACTTTGTCAGAAAAAAAGTCTAAAGTGTGTGTGTGTGTGATCTCTGTGTGTGTGTGTGTGTGTGTGTGTGTGTGTGTGTGATCTGTGTGTGTGTGTGTGTGTGTGTGTGTGTGATCTGTGTGTGTGTGTGTGTGATCTGTGTGTGATCTGTGTGTGTGTGTGTGTGTGTGTGTGTGTGTGATCTGTGTGTGTGTGTGATCTGTGTGTGTGTGATCTGTGTGTGTGTGTGTGTGTGTGTGTGTGTGATCTGTGTGTGTGTGTGTGTGTGTGTGTGTGTGTGTGTATCCTGTCTGTGTGCAGCAGCAGAAGGTGGCTGAAGGTCGATAAGATTGTTTTAAAGACGTGTTCGTGGAGCCGGACAGGAAACAGAGGACACGGTGAGGGCGGGGCCGGACGAGGAAGCCCCCCCCGACACGGAGCCGTGACCAGCTCTGAATAATGTTTCCTCCCCCAAGGACACTTCACTGCTTCCTGTTGGCAGCTCAGAGACACCCCGAGGACAAAATGTCCAACTCTACGCCACCGACCCAAACAACACGTTTGTTCCACAACAAGACACAGGAAGTTTACACATCCTGAAACACTACAAAATAAAAGTCCTGCATCCAAACCTCCGACTTAAAGCAGCAGTGAAATGTGGACCTGAATCCTCCTGCTGTCCACCGTCTTCATGTGTTTATCTATTTACAGCTCTGATGAAACAATAATCAATACTATTATTTCATTGATTGATTGATTTTCTGGTCTGAGCGTGCTCAGTAATCAACTCTAAAATATGTTTTCTTTCCCGCCGACAGAATCAAGCGTCTGACAATAAAAACGTGTATTTTTTCAGACCTGTGCGCGCCGCCGCGTGGCCTCTCTCTCCGTCCGTCCTGGAGACGACCGTCAGACGGTATCGGGTCCCAGGATCCAGCCCGGTGAGGCGACAGCTGAAGCTGCCGCTGTTCGCTCTGTCCTGGTCACAGTGGGCAGGGTCAGCAGGGGACGTGTCATCGCTGACCACGCTGAAGTCACAGGTGAGGTCGATGGCGATGAAGGTCACGGTGATGGAAGTGGAGGTCGAGCTGATGTCTGTGAAGTTTACGGAGCAGCGGGAGGCCTGAAACAGAAAGTGACGTCAGATTAAAAACAGGTTTAGACACAGTCTGCAGACTACAGGAGTCCACATGAGACTACAGGAGTCCACATGAGACTACAAGAGTCCACATGAGACTACAGGAGCCTACATGAGCCCACAGGAGACTATAAGAGCCCACAGGAGACTACAGGAGCCTACATGAGCCCACAGGAGCCCACATTGTGATACGGTTCAGTCAGAATAAACCCTGGTCCTCCTGGTCTGCAGCAAATGGATTCTGGCTCCATCACAAACAGATCTGGAGGGTTTTTATCTCACAACATCATCCTGCGAGTCTTTGGACTCTGCTGAACTCTGGAGGTCGGTCTGGCTCCCTGCAGAGCGCTGCCCCACCCCGCCTTCCTTCCTGCCTGCAGGGAACTTTCTCTGACGACCTTTAGCATCAAACTAAGCTCCAGCTATTGTTCTCCAATCAGGAGGCCGTCTCAGATAAACAGACTCGGACTCATCCGCAGGAATAATACTGAACACGTGTCACAGACGAGTCACTGTGAACTTGGAAAATCTCTGGTTTTAGTTTATCACCAATATTGGGACCCACAGATGATCTGAATTTGTGCTGGTTTAAATGCCAGATTTTTTTCATGATGTCACAATGTTTTTAGACGGGAAAGAAACGCACAAAAAAAACTGCCATGTTAGTCTGCACCAAGTTTAAAGAGAGGCTGAATCCATCAGAGACAGAAAGAGAAGAAACCACTGAAAAGTCGCAGCTGCATCTACTGTTAACCTGCTTTCCTGGCACACACACACACACACACACACACACACACACACACACACACACACACAGAGCTGCATCGGTGTGTTCACTGGCAGTGGGAATGCAGTCTGTCTCCTCTGTTTAACAGGTTCGCATGTTTGAAAAATCGGTGTGCATATGCTAATTTTGGTGGGAAAGGGGTATCAATCTCTCTTCTCTCGGACATAAAACACAGAATAGACCAGAGAGGTTGGTGCTCCTGGTAGACAGAAAGCCTTCAGACTCAGTTTTTCAGGACCAAGAGGACCAAAGTCAGCATGAGCAGCTGTCTCTGTCAGGACAGGAGGAGCGAGCTGACTCCTCTCTGAACTGATCCAACAGCACAGCAAAGACCGACCAGGAGTCCTCTGATCCAGGCTCATCCACGACGGACGACCACCGGCTAACGAGCAGCACAGAGCAGCTCCTCCCTCCATTCATGGACCGCTAACAGAGCAGCTGGACGCCGTGTTAGGACACAGTGCACGCTGAACCAGACTGCTTCACTGTGTCAACTGTGATTTACAGTTTTTCTGAATCACTAAAACACTAAACCTCCGTTCTCTGAACAAAACGCTCAGTCGAATAAACCCAGTCATTTGGTCGGTCACTCTTTTGGTGAACCTTAAACTATTTTTACTGAAACAACTTGTAGATTTTATTCACTATTTTTGCAAAGATCTAAACACTGAAACGCATTTTTCTCTGTGATGCACTTTGACGTATGACGGTAACCACACGAGTCACAGCTCACACACGGGTCAAACGCTTGCTGCTAATGATGTGATGAAACCAGAATAATCTGGCAGCACAAGAAAAGTGATGTCGATCGACTTAAAGGGTTGATATATGTCTGTCCTTTTAAAATGAAACAAAAAACAAACAGACTGAAATGTGAAGAACGAGAAACACTCACAGGAGGAGAGGAGGTGGGAGGTGAAGGAAGAGGAGCTGTGATTGTTCTGGTTGTAGTTGCAGCTGCAGGTGTTCTGGTTGTGGAGGTGGATGGACTGGTTTTGATGGTTGTTGTTGTGGCTGTAGTTGTGGTTGTTGGACTTGTAGGAGGGACTGTTGGATTGGAGGTGGTGGCCCGTCCTGGAGACAGCAGCCCGGTTGTTGGAGACGTCGAGGTGCTCTCTGAGACTGTGGGACGACCTGCAGGGAGCGACGGCAAGGCGACGGTGGGTGGAGTCTGAGGAGGAGTGGAAGGAAGACGAGTCTCCATGACGGAGGCAGATGTAATATCTACTGCTGAAGGAACGTGAGCTGTCGTAGGAGGAGGTGCAGCTGCAGGAGGAGGTGCAGTTGCAGAGAAATGTGCAGTCGTAAGAGAAGGTGGAGAAAGAGGTGAAGATGTAACAGGACGTTCAGTTGCAGGAGGAGGCGCAGTCGCAGGAGGAGATGCAGTCGCAGGAGGAGGTGCAGTTGCAGGAGGAGATGCAGTCACAGGAGGAGGTGCCGTCGCAGGAGGAGATGCAGTCGCAGGAGGAGATGCAGTCGCAGGAGGAGGTGCAGTCGCAGGAGGAGATGCAGTCGCAGGAGGAGGTGCAGTCGCAGGAGGAGATGCAGTTGCAGGAAGAGGTGCAGTCGCAGGAGGAGATGCAGTCGCAGGAGGAGGTGCAGTCGCAGGAGGAGATGCAGTCGCAGGAAGAGGTGCAGTCGCAGGAGGAGATGCAGTCGCAGGAGGAGGTGCAGTGTTGGTGGATGTAAGTGAAATGTCAGTGGGTGAATGAGTTGTGTGAGTGTCAGAAACAGCAGATAAATCAGTAGGAGTATCAGAGGAGGTCACCTCAGAGAAGGTCACTTCAGAGGAGGTCACCTCAGAGGAGGTCACTTCAGAGGAGGTCACCTCAGAGGAGGTCACTTCAGAGGAGGTCACCTCAGAGGTGACGGTGACCTCAGCAGTGACCTCACTGGTGACCAGAAGATCTGTCGTGTTCAGCTCTGAGGAAACTGTAGAGGAAACCAGACTCACAGCTCCAGTTTCAGTGAAGGAGGAGGCGGACGAGGTGGTGGAGGATGAGGTGGAGGAGGAGGAGGAGGAGGAGGAGGTGGAGGAGGTAGAGGAGGTGGAGGAGAAGGAGGAGGAGGACGAGGAGGTGGAGGAGAAGGAGGAGAAGGAGGAGGACGACGAGGAGGTGGAAAGGTCTGAGTGTTCTGACATGGTCTCAACTTCAGTCGAGAGCTGCAGAACATCTGTAGCAGACGGACTCTCTGGTTGGTGGTTGGACCGGTCGGTGGGGGACGGCGGCAGTCTGGAGGAGGTGTCACGGTGTCCGCTTAGTGCTGACAGCTCCGTGACTGAAGACGAAACATCGGGACTGAAGTCTGTGGTGATCGACCTCCTGGTTCGAGGTCCAGTGATGTCGCCGTCATACGTTGAAGTTCTGCCGGTTATCGAATTGCGGACCTGTGATGCGGTGACTCGTCTGGTGGTGCGGTGGACCCATTCATCAGTGAGGGTCACTGCTCGCCCTGTGATGGCGTGGATGGTGTTTGAGGAGACGTCTCGGTGTCCACTGGGTGCTGACAGCTCCGTGACTGACGACCAAACATCTGGACTGAGGTGTGTGGTGGCCGACCTCCTGGTTCGAGGGTCGTTGTTGTGCGTTGCAGCCTGTGATGCGCCGACTCGTCTGGTGGTGCGGGGAAATCGTTCATCAGTGAGAGTCACTGTTTGCCCTGTGAGGGCGTGAATGGTGTCCGAGAGTCCCAGCGGTTTGTGTGTGGAGGAATAAAAGATGGAGGAGACAGAGGTGATGTCTGAAAAACAAGGAGAAAAGATCTGGAGTGAAATGACAGTCGGCAAGTGTCCATTGACCCTCAAATTACACAAACTGAAACTGTGAATATGAAATACCCCTCAAGGGTCAATATTAAAAAACTGCAGTGGAAACCCATTTTAGTCTTTTCCTGGTCACATGATTCTGTGAGGTCATGTGATGCTGTGAGGTCACGTGACGCTGTGAGGTCACGTGATGCCGTGAGGTCACGTGATGCTGTGAGGTCACATGATGCCGTGAGGTCACGTGACGCTGTGAGGTCACATGATGCCGTGAGGTCACGTGACGCCGTGAGGTCACATGACGCCGTGAGGTCACATGATGCCGTGAGGTCACATGATGCCGTGAGGTCACATGATGCTGTGAGGTCACATGACACTGTGAGGTCACAGGAACTGGCTCCCTCATGATGCAGCAGGAGCTACAAGAGCTGTTATTGCATCACATAACTCAGAGAAAGTTTTTAACTCACAATTCCTCTGTGAAATCGTGGACTACATCTCCCAGAAATCCCTCATACGTGGCCGCTCCCACGTATAAGCGGCTCGCCTTTCCGCCTACGTGGCCTCGGATTGGAAATAATGATGGCGAGCGCGGTGGCTGCAACAGAAATAAAGCTGCTGAGCAGCAGACGAATTGGAAGACTGTGAAGGACTCGGCATCAGAATGTGCATTCAGTATCACTGGAGACTCAAACTCACAACCTCAGACACAAAGTCAGTATCCCAGCGAGCTCCAAGAGAGAACCCACAGTTGACTGAGCTGACCAGCAGGGGGCAGGATATCAGCTGTCTGTGCATGGAAAGACAGATTTCAAACTGCTGCCAAAAATTCACCCATCAAGACTAAACTCAGAGAATCTGCAGACTTCATCTAGACGACAGAGATGTTGATCATTTGTTTTTACAAAGATTGATTTGATCCATAATTGAAAAACTGATGTTTAAAGACACCTTTTTTCCTACAGACTGCAAAAGTTTACATGAGAATTCAAAATGCTGCCAAAAATTCAGTTTTTCAGATACAATTCTGAAAAGTTACCGTTTTTCCTTTGAGGATTTATTTAGCGAGAATTTTCAAATATATTTACAGCAGCGTTTACAGTCAAACATTTTAGGTTCTGTTTTTTTCATAAATAAAACAAATGATGGCGCCTGAAGCGATGCGTACGATGGCAGCTGTTTTCAGAAAAGTCTAGAAGCGGACAGAGTCGGATCTCGCCTCGCCGCAGCCTCGTGAACCCGTCAGCTTCTGTTTCCTGTCAAACGCGTCTGACAGCAGAGTTTCTTCTTCTTCTCCTGCTGGCTGAGACTTGGACAGGAAGTGCAGAGCTGTTGACGCTTTTCCTGTTTCCTCTCTGAGCCAATCAGCAACAACAATGTGAGGAGGGAAGTCCTAAAGCTCACTTCCTGTTCCACAGGTACCACAGGTACCTTCAGGAACACGCCGCACTGTTTCGCAGAACCTGGACAGGAAGTGATGCCATGACCTCTCTGAATAAAAACAAAGTCGCCCTAAACATTCCCGACTCACTGACCATCCTCTCAGCAGCAGAGGGACACGTCCTCAGGTCTCTGAACGCAGTAAAAGTACAAATACCACACAGTAGAAATATTCTGCTGCAGTAACAGTAAAAATACCACAGAGCAGAAATATACGTTTGTGCATTTGTTATTTTAAAATAAGAAACTATTTTGATTGTTTTTTGTGGAGCTACGTCCCTGAATTCATTTGTTTTTGTTTATTGTGGAGGAGTACATCCCTGAACACACTTTGTTTGTTTGTTTGTTTGTGCATTTTTGGTAACGTTGTGTTTACTGAGGGCTCAGTACTGTTTTTATTTTGACCACTGTGTGTGTGTGTGTGTGTGTGTGTGTGTGTGTTTTCATGAATGCGGTTTGAAAACTGTTTGTTTGCTGTTGCAGTCAGAGGTTTTGTGAATGTGGTTTGACAACTGTTTTTCGTTTGTTTGTTTGTTTGTTTGTGAAGATTTAAAATAAACTTAAAGAGCCAAAAAATACAAAATATCAAAATAAAATAAAAGAACCTGATGACATTTATGTGACGGCTGACAAACGTGAACGTGGAACCGAACCCTTTTGCGGTCGAAACTACTCTGGGGTGACATCACAGTGGGCGTGGCCTCACCCTGGGGACAGGTATGTCCTCTCACCTGTTTGGGGACATAAAGACATCATCAGCTGATTCCCTCCCGAGTCGACGTCATACTTGGTCCACTCTGATGCCTGCAGGTTTCCTCCAATCACAACGCGCATTCCCTGTTTCTTTAGGTACAGGTGTGTGTTGGCCAATCCCAACGCTCCATTGGCGCCGTAGCAGCTCCACGCCGGCGCCACGCGGCAATCCCTCAGTTTGGCGAGGCGGGTGTGGAGCGGCAGCCGGGGACCGGAGTCAGCCCAGAGACACATGGAGGACATTGTGTGGAACAGCCTGTCCCCGTCCAGCCACGCCCAGTGCTGGGCGGGGTTAGTGAGGTCACAGCGACCCAGGAGGAGCGTGTGCCTTTGGGTGGAGAGACACAGTCTCCTCGGGGTCAACATGACAAGGAAGCCAGCTGATGGGAGATGACAATATCATTTATTAATAAAACATGAAATGAAATAAACTCTAGAGACAGTGCAACAACTGCTGTGTTCAGAGACAGTCTGCAATTTACAAAATCCCCAAATTATTTCTGTTTCGCAGTTTCGAACCGTGATAACACTTGTGGAAGGCAGGTTTTCCTTAAAAATCCCTTCAAGTTGCCAAAAAGTTTGAAAGAAAAAAAATTGCCTAATTTTCTTTGAAAAAAAAAAGAATCCTAAGATTTTTGAAAGAAAAAAAGCCCATTTTTTTAAAAAAAGAAAAAGAAAAATCATAAAAAATTTGAGAGAAAAAAAACATGTTTCTTTAAAAGCTGAAAAAAATCCAATAAAAAAGATGACATTATTTTTTTCTTTCAAAATTGCCACAAGTTTTAAGAAAAAAAATGTCCAAATTTTATTTCTTTAAAAATCTACAAAATTAAAAAACAATAAATAAATAACATAAAAAATGCCAAAAGATTTCAAAGAAAAAAAATCTATATTTAAAAAAATGATACATTTTGAAAGAAAAACAATTAACAATTGCCTAATCTTTAAAGATAGAAAAATGGAGGCATTGTTTTTCTTTAAAAATTGCCAAATTTTTTTTTGGAAAAACAAAATAACTTAAACATTTTGAAAGAAAAAATAAATACTTTAAACTTTTTTCTTCATAAATTGTCAATACATTTTGAAAGAAAAATAAATAAAACATGCCTATCACTAAAATATTGCAAAGCAAATATGCTTGGGCAGGTTTGGAGGGCATGTGTTCTTTAATAATTATTTAAGTGAAATTAATAAAATAAATAGAAAATACAGCTATTTAAAGTTGCAAGCTCCTCCTGGAAGCCAAAATAAAAAACATAATACATCAGACATAGTATTATTATACCCCCCATTAATAATAAACAGTCCCTAAACAGACATGACACAGGAGACTAGATCAATAATCAATGACAAATTAATGAAGTCATTAAAATCAGCTCCACCTTTAAAGTGTAAACATTCATGCATCAGAAATATCAGAAATGTTTTTGTGCAGAGTGACAATTTTGACTTTGTGTACTTTGAGTTTATTTGAATGAAAAAATACTTTTGTAGTTCTACTCTTTGAATGCAGCAGTTTGTATCAGAGTATTTATACTCTGTGGCAAACAGACTTTGAAGAAAATTCGTAAATGTATTATTTATTATTATAGTTGTAATTCTAACTAAGCAGAGGGCTGTTAGTTTGTTGTCCTGTACTGAGCCATCTGTTTGTTTGGTTGTTTGTTTGTTTGTTTGTTTGTTTCAGAGATCCTGATGTTTAGTCATTGAGTTCTCACTCCCTAATTGTAATGTTTGTTTACTCATCTTCTTCTTCTCTTGTTCTCAGTGCGTTCACAAAAAAACTTTTTAACCCTTGGAGCAAAATGATCTGATTTCTTTCAAAAACATGCAGAGACAGCAATGAGCAAGTCAATGACAAATGACCCGAAAATAAACAAAGAAATTATTTAGAAATGACAAGAATATTACATGAAAATTATAAGTACCAAAAAGTGCTAAATATATATATATATATATATATATTAACATTTTCCCCTTGTTTAAAAAAATAAATCCCCCCTTTTTTTCAACTAATTCTAGTGTCATTTTCTTGTAGTCTTCTTGTATTTCTTGAAAGTTTCTCATTGTCTTTTTGTCTTGTTTTGAAAGAAGCCATTGTGCTCAGGTTTTACAGGGTTAAACACTTGTGAAAGTTGTCTGAACACAAGAGAAGTGATGTTGATCAGGTTACAAAGGGTTGGAATTATCTTAAATTATAATCAGAAAAAAGACAAGACAAAAGACAACATTTTCCCCTTCGCTTAAAAATAAATTTCCCCTTTTTAAACTAATTCTCACAGCAGGTTTTTGTCACCTTTTACTCATTTCTTCTAAGTTACTTGTTGTCTTTTTGTCATGTTTTCAAATTAAATCAGTGTTAGAGAGTCATCTATTGATCCTGACCCTGATCCTGATCCTGATCCTGATCCTGACCCTGACCCTGGTCTAAGGGTGGAGTACTCACACAGAGAGCTGGATCTGATCAGAATGAAGAGCAGCAGAAAGAGAGCGTCCATGTTCCTCTGTGCTGCGGCTCCAGGTGAGTGGTGGATCTAAGAGGAGCTGAGAGGAGCTGAGAGGAGCTGAGAGGAGCTGAGAGGAGCTGAGAGGAGCTGAGAGGAAGTGTTTCTGTGAGGGAGGAAAGAGTCAGCGAGCTGTGCTTCCTTCTATTCAAACTGTCGATGGCGAGTCGGCGGAAATACCAGAGAGTCAGCACGCTCAGG
>NC_142182.1:255000-257500 GCF_026936395.1 Plectropomus leopardus
TTCTTTGTGGGAAAGAAAGATGGTTCCTTACGACCTTGCATTGACTATAGGGGGCTGAATGACATTACCGTGAAGAACCGTTACCCTCTCCCCCTCATCGCCTCTGCGTTTGAGCTGTTACAAGGGGCCACCGTCTTCACTAAGCTGGACCTTCGTAACGCCTACCACCTGGTCCGCATCAGAGAGGGGGATGAGTGGAAAACGGCCTTCAACACCCCTACTGGACATTATGAGTATCTAGTGATGCCGTTCGGTCTCACTAATGCCCCGGCCGTTTTCCAGGCCCTCGCCAACGACGTCCTCAGAGACTACCTGAATAAGTTTGTGTTCGTGTATTTGGACGACATCCTGATTTTCTCTCGGTCCAGACAGGAACACATTCATCACGTCCAGTCGGTCCTGCAGCTTCTCCTCAAAAACTCTCTGTTCGTAAAGGCGGAGAAGTGTCACTTCCACGCGTCCTCTGTTTCTTTCCTGGGGTACATCGTGGGTCACAACCGCATGGAAATGGACCCTGACAAGGTCTCGGCGGTGACCTCCTGGCCCGTTCCGGACACACGCAAACAGTTGCAACGTTTCCTGGGGTTTGCCAACTTTTACAGACGGTTTATTCGTGGATACAGCACGGTGGCAGCCCCCCTCACGGCTCTCACCTCATCCAAGGTTCAGTTCCGCTGGTCTCCTGCCGCCCGCCCGCCTTCCGACACCTCAAGGAACGCTTCTGCTCTGCCCCCATACTCCTCATTCCCGACCCAGACAGGCAGTTCGTGGTGGAGGTCGACACCTCGGATGTGGGGTAGGAGCTGTCCTCTCCCAACGGTCGGCTGTGGATGAGAAGTTGCACCCATGTGCCTTCTTCTCTCGGCGGCTGTCACCAGCGGAGAGGAACTACGACATTGGCAATCGGGAGTTACTGGCGGTAAAGTTGGCATTGGAGGAGTGGCGCCATTGGCTGGAGGGCACCAAGATTCCCTTCCTGGTCTGGACGGATCACAAAAACCTCGAGTACATCCGCTCCGCCAAAAGACTGAACTCTCGCCAGGCCCGTTGGGCTCTGTTCTTCACCCGCTTCTCCTTCACCCTCTCCTATCGACCCGGTTCCCGCAATGTCAAGCCCGACGCTCTGTCCCGCCAGTTCCTGGAGGAGGAGGAGGCCACATCCCGTCCTGACAACATTCTCCATGCTCCCCGTCTCCTGGCTGCCCTCACCTGGGACATTGAAGAACGCATCCTGTCAGCCTTGGAGGAGCAGCCAGGTCCCAGCTCCTGCCCACAGAACCGCCTGTTCATTCCCGATGAGTACAGGTCGGAGGTTCTCCAGTGGGTCCACGCCTCGCGCCTCACCTGTCACCCGGGATCACTCGCACCAGGGAGGTCCTACAGCGACGGTTTTGGTGGCCCACCCTGGGCGAGGACACTAAAGACTTTGTTAATGCCTGTCTGGTATGTAACCAAAGTAAAACGCCACGCCAAGCTCCTGCCGGCCTCCTGCACCCACTCCCAGTGCCTCATCTCCCCTGGTCCCACATCTCACTGGACTTCGTTACTGGTCTACCACTGTCGGGTGGCAACACAACAGTCCTGACAGTGGTAGACCGGTTCAGTAAGATGGCACATTTCATGCCTCTACCCAAGCTTCCCTCCGCCAAAGAGACTGCGGGGTTACTCTTGGAGCATGTGGTCCGGCTTCATGGCATCCCTTCTGATGTGGTCTCCGATCGCGGCCCTCAGTTCACTTCTGCATTCTGGAGAGAGTTCTGCGGCTCCTGGGGCGCCAACCAGCCTGTCCTCGGGATATCACCCCCAGTCCAACGGCCAGACCGAACGCCTGAATCAGGAGATGGAGATGGCGCTGCGATGTATGGCCGCCAACCAGCCAGCGTCCTGGTCATCTCAGCTATTATGGGTGGAGTTTGCTCATAACACCCTCATCTGTTCCGCCACTGGATTATCCCCGTTCCAGTGCGCATATGGTTTCCAGCCTCCGCTGTTTCCTGCTCAGGAGAAGGAGACGGCCTACCCTTCGGTGGAGGCCTACATTCGGCGCTGCCGTCAGACCTGGTGCCGGGCCAGAGCGACTCTTCTACGGGCGGTTGGTCGGTACACCTCCACGGCCAACCGTCGCCACTCCCGGGCTCCCTCCTACCAGGTGGGCCAAAAGGTCTGGTTGTCAACAAAGGACCTCCCGCTGAGGGTGGAGTCCCGGAAGCTGGCTCCAAAGTTCATCGGTCCGTTCCCCATAGAGAAGGTCATCAACCCTGTGGCAGTTCGGCTGAAACTGCCCCGCTCCATGAGGGTCCACTCCACGTTCCACGTCTCCAGGGTCAAGCCGGTTCGGGAGTGTCCCCTGCAGCCAGCCTCTCAACCTCCCCCGCCTCCTCGTCTCATCGAGGGCGCTCCTGCTTACACGGTGCGTCGTCTCCTGCGTTCCAGGCGCCACGGCAGGGGTCTCCAGTACCTCGTGGATTGGGAGGGTTACGGTCCGGAGGAGCGGTCCTGG
>NC_142182.1:260000-277500 GCF_026936395.1 Plectropomus leopardus
ATGTTCAGACGCCTTTCAAAAGTATTTCAACCTTTGAAACTTGAGAAAATTGGTTTGATTTCAGAAATAAAATGTAAAGGGTGACAAAGAATTTATTTGAAAATTTGCTGGAGATCTATATATATATATATATATATATATATATATATATATATAAAACAAATAATGAATAGTGCCCATAAGTACTATTAATTCTCCAGGATCGGTAATACTCAGGAGGAAATCAGAATGTGTGCTTTGTGTTGTTTGTGGACGGTGATTCTGACTTCAGAGGGATGATTTTATATGAGATGACATGAATGACCTGAATGTGTTGATTTAGTCAGAAAATCCTGCAGGAGGGGAGAGACGCTTTCATTCCTTTTTAATCTGACTTCTCAGTTTGTGTCTGCGTGAAGGATCGCTTCCTTTTCTCTTTTCTAAATGCCATCTGAAAGTCTGTCTGTTGGTCTCTGCTGCCTGCGCAGAATCATATATTCAGTGAAAATGATTTATCTGGTGATATTACCTGGATTTGTAGCACATTTATTTGTTTGCAATATTTGCACTTTACTTTGAAACTCAAGGTTTTTAACTTCATTTTTTCTGCTTCTTTGTTTTTTAATCCAACTTTTATTTTAATTTCATTCTCATTCATTCCTCAATTAAAAATGTCACTGTGGTGTAAACTGCTGCGTTTTCACTGAGAAGAAACTCCATTCATTCAGGGCAAATGTCCATAAAAAAGGAGATAAATAAAAAGATGAAAAAGAAGTAAACAGAGGTTTTTCTTCTTCTTTTGAATCACGACAATTAAATGTGATTAATTTTACTGAGCAGTGAGTTTAGAATTTTTCTGGATTTGTTGATTTTAATAAATGCGATTTAAAAAAGATTTATTTTTTTTTTTAAACTTATTTTACTGAAGAAGCAAAAAGTCCAGGATGAACTGTATTTATCTTAAGGGAAGATTTCTATCTATATTATTTATTAAATTTAACATTTTATAATATCATTATTAATGTTCATTATAACACATTCTATCATAGTGAAAATGACTTAATTCATTCTTAATAAATCTGAAGGAATCAAGTTTTCTGTTGCAGTTTCAATAAAATCGGACAAAAAATTATCTTTTACAGAAATATAAAATCTAATTGTTTCACAATAAATTTAAAAGAAATGGGAAAAAAAATCCAACAGACAAAAATAAACTTTACATGAACACCAAACTCAATTTCTTTCAGTGTTGATTTTATATTTTGCTTTTTATATTTTTCACTGCAAATATTTTTATCTTCATACAAGCTGCTGTTACTTATAAAATACACACACACATATATACATACATATATATATATGCATAATACACACACACACACACACACACACACACACAGACACACACACACAGACAGACACTAAAGTTGGAGTGCGGAAAAAATAAAATAAAATAAATAAAATAAAAGAACGATAAGTGAGCAGTTTGTGGGTTTTTTTTACTTTGATTTGATAAAGAAAAATGAAACACAAGAGAAACTTCATGAATAAGCAAATGTGACTGAATGAGTGAATTTCAGATCGCAGCAGTTTCTTTACATCTGCACGTTTTTTATGGACATTCAGTAAATGTTTTGGGATATTTGATTCAGTGAAAATAAAGATAAAATAAAGACCATCAGGTCAATCATGACGACAGTAACTCTAAACTGGTAAGATATATTTTATATTTATTTAATTATTGTTAGAAGTTAAATATTAGGGGCCAGTTCTTTACCTTTTTTTTATTCATTTGAGTCTAAATTCAGAAAACAAACAAAAAAGAAAACACAAATCTGTTGTGTTTATACTGACATAAAAAAGGTAATAAAAATAAATCTGACAGAGCACAGACATATATTCAGGTTTGTAAAATATATTAAAAGTTAAAGCAGCAGGAAAATAAATGAGACCGAAACCATCAGAGGAAAAAAACTGTCAATCATCAAAAATCTAAATGTTCGTTCAATTGATTCTCTTCATCGAGAGTTTTCATTCAAAGCTGAAAGCGAATCAGTCAGAGCCGACTGAGACGCCTGCTGTTTGTCTGTCTGTTTGCTGCTGCTGCTCCCACTACACCTCAGAAAAACTGTTCTGTTGTTCATCGAATGGTAAGATGATGTGTAAAATGTGTGTGCGTGTGCTTGTGTGCATGTGTGTGTGTGTGTGTGTGTGTTAAGCTGCATTAATTGTGTTTTCTGTCGTTCAGCTGTCTGGCAGGAAATCAACTGAAGAAGCTCTCTAAAGATGTTTTCATAGGACTTGACAATCTGAAGCTGCTGTATGTTCACACACACACGCACACACACACACACACACACACACACACACACACATTATATAAACATAGAATCCTTTGAAATCCGTGTTAACCCTCTTAAAGCTGAGAAAATTGTCTTGATTTCTCACTAAAACACGGGATGACGGCAACGAGCAACTTAACAAGAAATGGCCCAGAAATGATTAAGTTAGTAAAAAGGTATATGACAATCAGCTAAAAAATAAGACCAAAAGGAAGTAAAAAATCCAAAACAATAATCAAGAAAATTACCTTATAAAAGTGTAGAAAAATGAAAAAAAAATTCAATTTTAAATTTTGATCATGTCTTATAATAAAGCTTATTTTCAAATCATCATTAACTCGTCACCTTTTGCAAATGTTTTGCACTTTGCTTGCTGCCAAGTTGCTCATTCTGTTTTATTTTGTTTTTTCAGGTGTTTTTTCAGGTTTCAAAGGTTTAAATGCTTGTAAAAGACATCTAAACACAGCACAGTCCAGGTGTAAAAGAGTTAAAAGCATTTCTTTGGCTTTATGTTAAAACATTCTTGTTAAACTTTAAATGTTCAAACTGAATTAAACTCAAATGAATAAAATGTTGCTGTGACTGAAACGACTTCAGCTCTCTGATCTGATGAGCAGAAAATTAAAGAGTTCATAATATTTATAATGTTTAAATTCTTTTTTCAGAGTCGGTTTGTGAAGTTTTGGAGGTTTAACGGCACTAAACACGTTTTCTCTGTTTTAATGAGATACACTGAAGAACAAAATCAAATGTGAAGACGAAACATTCAAATGTAAAAACATTAATAAATGATCGTGTTTAGTCACCAGCGAACAGTGTTAAAGAGCCTCAGTTTAACACGAAATGTTCCTTACATGTTTAACAATATTATTATGGGATGGGGAGAAATAGCTCAGATTCAGTGAACCAATAACTCGGTTTTAATGAGATTCTTTGATTTTGTGAAAGCTGAAGGAACTTTGATGATCATATAAAATGTGAGAAGAAGAAAAGTTTCCAGTAAAAACAGAAAAAATATTTGTGTGTAAGTTCCAATGTATTATTATTATTATTAAGTTTAGAAAAATCTCTTGTTAAAAGCTCCAATGAAAAACACAAAATGCTCTAAAAATATAAACTCATTTAAGGAGAATTTTTTTTTAGGTGATAACTCAGTAAATTAATAATTCAGTCATCAACTGAAAGAAAAAACTGAATCAGCATCAGTTTTTTTTGTTGCTGCATGTATGTTTCTCACACGAGCTTTTAACCCTCTGAAACCTGAGAAAGCTGGTTTCATTTATTTCAGAAATATGAGGGAAAAAACAAAATCAGCAAGTTGGCAAGAAATGTCCTGCAATATATACATATATATATATATATATATATATATGTGTGTGTGTGTGTGTATATAAAGGTCACAATGAAATGAAATGAGCTGAAAATTGCCTTGGGGGTTAATTATTCTGGTTAATTTGCTCTTTGCATTCTTCTCATGTTTTCGAAAGACAAAAACTTTTTATTTTTTAATTATTTATTTTTTATGTTTCTGTGTCGGTTTAATGGAAGTCTTTGATGTTTCCGTTTCATGATGTATTAAAATAACAATAAGTCACAGGAAAAATATCTGGTACTCTGTGAAAATTAAAATTATAACATTTTCTTGTTTTAGAAAAGAAACAAATGTTTGTTAGTTTATTTTAAATCTCTTACATGATTCATGACAGCATCATGATTTGATCAGATTGTTAATAAATCAGAGATTATTTTTTTGTTTTTGTTTTTTACTGATTGCAATCATTTGATTCTCTTTGCACTGACATTATTTCAGCAGTTGTTTATGAAGCGGTTCTGCTGGTTTCACTGGGACATGTTTATGTTTCTCGTTCCACAGAAATCTGCAGAACAATAATCTGAGAACGGTTCCCTCTGACGCTCTGCTGCACCTCAACAATCTGCGATCTCTGTGAGTCCCACACACACTGTATGATGCCAGCTGGTAAAAAAAAAACTAAAAAAAACCCCCTAAAAATAATAACAATAATAATAATAAAATAAATACAAAGACATTTAAAATACATATATTGTATATTTTTGGGTGAACACCTTCGGTTACATTCCCTTAAAGTAACACTGCACTATGATGGTAAGAAATGGGAAAAAAGCAGGTAATGTTCAAATACTTATGAAATTATGTACACGACTGTATGGAAAATATTCAAAATTATTAAAACTATCTGGGTTAACTTGCAGACATCAAAAGTAAATGATGATGATGGTTATGCTATAAACCTAAAACCTGTCATGAGTTCATAATAGTACGAAGTTTCAAGGTAACATTTGCATTTTAGCATTAATCTGTTAATTATTTTTAAAGTAAATTAAATGAATAAAAATCAAACTTTACTCATCTATAATTGTGAATGAATTTTTTTCAAGTTTTGGAAATGACAGAAAATGTTTGCAGGCCATTTTTGTGGAGAGTTAACAGGACAGAACCTTGTGAGGAGGCCCCTGAAAAAAGGGACTCCTTATGGCCCCCAGAGAGTCATGTTACAGTATATACAGTGCTGCTGGGCCCCTGAGGGCCCCTGAGGCTCTTTATTAAAGTATGGAGGGACATATACAGAATCTATAGAGTGTATAAAGTGTGACTTTTAATGAGGGCTGCAGCTGCAGATGTTTTTAACTATCCGACAGTTAACACCTCTCTGCTGTTCACAAGTGCCAACCTCTGCCTCAGAGGGGAGGGGGGGGGCAGGCCTGATGCTGCTGGTGCTGGGGGGGGCAGTGGGTGGGTGATGGTGGGGGTGTTGGTGGGTCGGGCCTGATGCCAGCTGGCTGTCTGTGGTGGTGCCAGGAGGCTTTATCAGACCGTCAACACCATAAATGACTAACATGCAGCCAAAGAATGTGTGGACCTCCCTCACACACACACACACACACACACACACACACACACACACACAACTGCTACACACCATTACACTGTGCATCTCCACAACAACACATACAAAACATTGAACATCCAACATGACAACAACATCTAACATCCAACTAAACATCCAACATGTCGCGCTTTAAATACATTTTGAAACTTCAGATGCCACCAGAGAAAAGCTCATATTCAGCTCTCACAAACAGGCAGAAAATACGTCTACACAGTGAGTCACACACAGTCAACAACAATCCAAATAATCATAATGCTACTTCAACACGTTATCAAGTATAAGAGGTAACATGTACCTAAAGTGTTAAAAGCTGAAGCAGTCAGTCAGTCAAATCTTATTTATAAACTACAAATAAAAAACCAACAGAAAAATGATTTAAAATGTATTAAAAATGACTTAAATGTTCTGATTAACCAACAATTTTCTTATACTAATTGTAACGTTAATAATAATCATCAATAATAATATCTTGTTGGGGTTGGGGGCCACAGGACGCTTGCCTCGGGCCCTCGATGTGTTCGATATAGCACTAATCACAAGTTAAAGTCCTGCACTCAAAATGCTACTTAGACAAGTATGATGGTGAACACGTACTTAAAGTATTACAATTTAAAACACCAAATTCAGACAAATAAGATTTGTCTTTTTTTTTAAAAAAGTACAAACTGAATAACACCCAGAAAAACTCAAAATTATTAAAAACATATAATAATAATAATAATAATAATAATAATAATAATAATAATAATAATAGATGTGAGTGATATTGCTGTTTTTAAACAACATGACAGTGTGTTCATCTCTGTGTTTTGGTGTTTTACAGACGTCTGGACGGTAACTTCATCTGCCGCCTGCCCGCCTCGTCCTTCAGAGGCCTGCGCTCTCTGCGTCACCTGAGGCTGGACGACAACATCCTGACTGAGGTCCCTGTTCAGGCTCTCAGGGACCTGATGGAGCTTCAGGCTCTGACCTTCGCCCTCAACAACATCCGCTACGTCCCTGACGGAGCGTTCAGCTCCCTCACACAGCTGCTGCTGCTGTCAGTGTCTCTGTGGCCCAAACTCAGCATCACTGTTTGCTCATATACTTATTTATTGTGACTGTCATTATCATTAGCACTATATAAATATTAGTGTTAGTAATATCATTAGTATTAGTATCAGTGTTAGTAATATTACTAGTATTAATATTAGTGTTAGTAATATTATTAGTACTAGTGTTAGTTTAAGTGTTATTGTTAGTATTAGTGTCAGTGTTAGTAATATTGTTAATATTAATATTAGTGTTACTAGTATTATTAGAATTAGTGTTAGTGTTAGTTCGTAATATTATTGGTATTAACATTGATGCTAGTAATATTATTGGTATTAATATTAGAGTTAGTAATGTTATTTGTATTCGTGTCAGTGTTAGTAATATTATTAGTATTAATATTAGTGTTAGTAATTTTATTTGTATTAGTGTAAGTGTTGGTGATAGTGTTAGTAATATAAAGTAATATTATTAGTTAGTTCGTAATATTATTACTAACTATTATTAATATTATTTTATTATGGTATTTTTATTATAAAAACATAAGGAGAATCAAATTAAAGATCATAGAGCAAGACATCCCAGTACCGATCACACTGATTGATTGATTGATTGATTGATTGGTAACTGAGACATGAAGTGTAGAATCATTACAGCAACTCAGATTGAAAATAGAAAAATATTATTTTGTATGAGTATACTGTTAAATAAAAGACACTTACATATTTGTAATGTTTTGTCTTTTTGTGTTTTAACTGGATAGAAACAGGAAGTGAGGCAAGAAAAGCTTCATGTTTAATATTTCTTTCTTTCTTTCTTTCTAAAGGCATCTCCATGACAACCGCATCCACTCTTTGGGTCGCAGGAGTTTTGATGGACTGAGCAACTTAGAGACGCTGTAAGTCAAAGTCCAGTCAAACTGAAGAATAACGAAAAATGAATCTAAGAAATGTTTCTATCAACATCAAATGAAACACCATACCATACCATACCATACCATTCCAAACCATACCAGACCAAACCAGACCAACCATACCAGACCAAACCATATCAAACCATACCATTCCAAACCATACCAGACCAAACCAGACCAACCATACCAGACCAAACCATATCAAACCATACCATTCCAAACCATACCAGACCAAACCAGACCAACTATACCAGACCAAACCATATCAAACCATACCATTCCAAACCATACCAGACCAAACCATATCAAACCATACCATTCCAAACCATACCATACCATACCATTCCAAACCATACCATACCAAACCAGACCAACCATACCATTCCAAACCATACCATACCATACCATTCCAAACCATACCAGACCAAACCATATCAAACCATACCATTCCAAACCATACCATACCATACCATACCATTCCAAACCATACCAGACCAAACCATATCAAACCATACCATTCCAAACCATACCATACCATACCATTCCAAACCATACCATACCAAACCAGACCAACCATACCAGACCAAACCACACCAGACCAAACCATATCAAACCATACCATTCCAAAACATACCAGACCAAACCAGACCAACCATACCAGACCAAACCATATCAAACCATACCATTCCAAACCATACCAGACCAAACCAGACCAACCATACCAAACCAAACCATATCAAACCATACCATTCCAAACCATACCAGACCAAACCATGTCAAACCATACCATTCCAAACCATACCATACCATACCATACCATACCATTCCAAACCATACCAGACCAAACCAGACCAACCATACCATTCCAAACCATACCAGACCAAACCAGACCAACCATACCATTCCAAACCATACCATACCAAACCACACCATACCATACCATTCCAAACCATACCAGACCAAACCAGACCAAACCATACCAGACCAAACCATATCATACCAAACCATATCAAACCATACCATATCAAACCATACCATACTATACCATACCGTACCATTCCAAACCATACCATACAGCAGTTTCAGCAGTACGTCACACCGCCTGCCTGAAAATACACAACCGTCACTTCAAGGACGTGGATGTTTTATATGGGGGAGTCAGAGCTGCTCAGCAGGTGCACATGAAAACTCTGCGGGTTAATCCTTTAATTGAGCCACCAGTGCAGTTCAAACGACATCAGAGTGTGTGCGTGTGGGTACAATTACCTCCATCTTCTGCGTCTCCATCGCCTGCTCAGACACCCTGTCAGGGGTACATAAAGATATAAACGTTCACTTGTAATATTTACTGTTTAAAAAGTTGTTGTTTTTTTAAAAAAAAAACACTAAAATGTTTTCTAAGAATCTCCAATTTAAAGCAAATCACCAAAATGTTAACTTTGAAAACCAGCTCCCACAAAAAAAAAAATTAAAATATTTTCTTAAAAATCACCAAAAAAAAAGAAAAAACAAAACAAAATGTCCTCTTTAAAATGAAATGGTAAAAAGCAGCACAGCAGCTTCTACTGGCTCTATGTACACCGTCTTTAAAACGGCTTTTACTTTGAAAAGTGCCAAATGAGATGAACTGCTCTGGAGTCTGTGTGTGTGTGTGTGTGTGTGTGTGTGTGTGTGTGTGTGTGTGTGTGTGTGTGTGTGTTGACAGCGTGTCGGTTTACAGCAGAAATGCATCTGGCTGACATTTAAACATTTATCTAGATTGCTCTATAACTACGTAGAGCTGTATGAGATAGATCCGCCTGCGGTCTCTTTGTTTCTCTGCAGACTTACATAGACACGTCCATAGACACACACACACACACACACACACACACACACACACACAATTTTATTTCATCAAAGACTCTGAGGTTTACATAAAAATTTTCATTATCAAAAAATACACACTGAATTTTTACCAAACAAACTCACAACAGTTTACAAAATATGTCCGTTTCAAATGTTTCCATTTAATTTGGACAATTAGATATGTTTTTATTTTAATCACAATTACTGAATAATAAACTTTATGTGATTGAAAATTTTAATGATTGAAAATAAAATGATTGAAAAACTATTTTATAAGTAAATATGATGTAAAAATTTAAAGACCTGCCACTTAATAACAGACTGTAGCTACATGAATAATAAAGCAATTATTTGAGAGGACTGTCTGTGATTGATGACATTGATCATTGAATGATGTAACATTTGTGTGTCTGCAGAGATCTGAGCTTCAACAGGGTCAACAGATTTCCTGCAGCCATCAAACAGCTGATCAACCTGAGACACCTGTGAGGACAACACACACACACACACACACACACACACACACACACACACACACACAGAGTTTTAAATTTAATATGTTTAATGTCTGATTTTGCATATTATTATTGGTTGATTCCCTGCAGGAATCTGCGGAACAACAAGATCTCAGTTGTCCCAGAAAACGTCTTCTCTGGAAACCCGTACATTGAGACCATGTGAGGACCTTCAACTTACCGTTTCAAATAATTTAAACCTGTTTAAATAAAAACAGTCAAGGGTCCTCGAAAAAGCCATTAAAAGGTGAACATGTAAACTTTGTTTTCTTGACAGAAATATTCAGAACAATCCTCTGCACACTGTGGGACACTCATCTCTGCCAGACCCCGTAACTCTGTACGTAAACACGGACCTCATTACACACTCTAAACCTGTGTTCATACAGTCCTCATTACACACTCTAAACCTGTGTTCATACAGTCCTCATTACACACTCTAAACCTGTGTTCATACAGTCCTCATTACACACTCTAAACCTGTAATCATACACAGTTGTGATATACGCGTAGTTGTCTCAGCTAAACAGCTTTTGTTTTTGTTGTTGTTGTTATTTATTTTTTGACGCTGTGTGAATGTTTGTAAACAGGAAGAGCTATTGTCAGGAAACAACATGACTGTAAATAAGGCAGTTGTTGTTGTTTGTGTGTTTTTCCGTTTCAGGCCTCTGAGAGGACACAGAGTCACAGAGTTCCCAGAATTCAGCGGGGCCAACGCACCGGAAAGTCCGTGAGTGTCAATAAATTACCAACAGCCCCAAAATCAGAGCTCAAATCTCACAGAGTTCAAACGGGACATTTGCTTCACACAGGGACCGTTAGGGACCGTCAGTCAGGGACTGTCAGGGACCGTCAGTCAGGGACCGTTAGGGACTGTCGGTCAGAGACCATCACAAATCTGAAAAACCAGCAATCATTTCTGTTGTTACACTTTCTGCGTGGCGATCCGCAGGTTTGGAAGGAAAGTGTTCTTTAAAAATCAAAATTTTAAATTTTAAAAACAAACAAAAGAAAAATTAAATAAGAATTAAATAAGAAAAATTAAAATGACCCCCCCAAAAATTAAAAAAATTGCAAGAAATTAAAAGAGAACAAAAGAAAGAAAGAAAGAAAGAAAGAAAGAAAGAAAGAAAGAAAGAAAGAAAATGTCAAACCTGCTTGCTTTGGACGTCACGCTTTCTTCTGAAAATTTGGTGATTTTTTTTTCGTACGGAGCTCCGGGATGAGGCCCCCTGAGTCCCTGACTCGTAGGAACGGCCCTGCTCTGCCTCTGCTGGTGAAGGGACTCGTTGACCCGGGTCCAAGTCAACTTAGGTCCAAGTTGACCTGAACGGGACGATTTTTAGTGTCAGTCTCGACATTAAAGGAACGTTACGCTTGCCTCACTCTGAGGTCACTTCCTGTCTCGTCTAATTGGTTGTTTTGTTTGCAGGTCGTCTGATCAGCTGATCACCTGCGTGTTCCGTCACCGTGATGACGGCAGCAGAGGTGAGTTAGACGCAGTCTGTTTCCATGGCAACAAGTTTTAGACACTGAGGACAGACAGATGCTGAGCATGGACAGAGAGACACTGAGTCAACACAACTAACACTAATAAACTGACCTCAGGACATACATGTCCACACATGTCCCATGTCCTTCAACATGCAGTAAAAAAAATTTAAAAACTCACCGATTGTGGACATAACTTGGTGTCTCACTCTGTCTTCATGGTCCCACAAACACACTGGTTTCTCTCACTGGTTTCTCTGGTCTTTCTGGTCTCAGTGGTCTCTCTGGTCTTAGTGGTCTCTCTGGTCTCACTGGTCTGTCAGGTTAAACTGGTCTCAGTGGTCTCTCTGGTCTTAGTGGTCTGTCTGGTCTCAGTGGTCTCTCTGGTCCCACTGGTTTGTCAGGTTAAACTGGTCTCTCTGGTCTCAGTGGTCTCACTGGTTAAACTGGTTCCTGTGCTGTTCCCAGTTGGTCAGGAATCACATTGAAGAGAGACAAACGAGTCTTCATCATGTTTCCTGTTTGGCTCCTCTTTGTTCCCAGAGGCCACACCCCCTTTAAACCAGTACACCTGAGCAGGTGGCAAGACTGGGACAGACTGGGAGAGACTGGGAGAGACGGGGAACCAGTAAACGGCTCTGTGATAACGTTCACAGACGCTCACCTGGTCTCAGACAAAAAAACTTTATTTACAGTGTTAACGCTCACCTCTGAGACTCACAATAAAACTTTATTTACAGTGTTAACGCTCACCTCTGAGACTGACAATAAAACTTTATTTACAGTGTTAACGCTCACCTCTGAGACTGACAATAAAACTTTATTTACAGTGTTAACGCTCACCTCTGAGACTGACAATAAAACTTTATTTACAGTGTTAACGCTCACCTCTGAGACTGACAATAAAACTTTATTTACAGTGTTAACGCTCACCTCTGAGACTGACAATAAAACTTTATTTACAGTGTTAACGCTCACCTCTGAGACTGACAATAAAACTTTATTTACAGTGTTAACGCTCACCTCTGAGACTGACAATAAAACTTTATCGAAAATGCTGATCTGGATCGTCTGAGTTCAATTTGTTTGATGTTTTATGAATGAAGTAAATGTGATGAGCTGCTGATTAAAAAATAAAATAAAATAAAATAAAATAAAATGTACTAAAACTGAACCAATAAAATATTTGTCTGGTCCAAACAGTGAATTTTATTTTGAAATTGTCAATACTCTTGATTGTTTTGTGGATGGAGGTCACAGACTCAAAGACACGTGTCCCCCTGCAGGTCCGTCCACATGGTGTCTGGACTCCGTGTCTCAACTCATCTTCATCATCTACGTCCTCCTCAACCTGCTGCCCCTCCTTCTGGTCCTGGTCCTGGACCGGGAGTCTGTCTGTCTGCAGCCTCGCTGGGACGCCCAGAAAAAAACCAACAGGAAGTGACCTGCAGCCAGAAGTCTGCTGACGTCATGTGACTCCAGGATGCTGTGATGTCATTAAGTTTTGGGGTTTTTTTATATTTCAGTTAATGATTACTTTTACTCCATTACATTTAATCAGTAAAATCTAAAACTTTACGCAACTACATTTCAAAAATAAAATCACTTTTACTCCATCACATTTCATGAGGGACGGACAGAGGGACGGAGGGATGGACAGAGGGACTGACAGAGGGACTGACAGAGGGACGGACCTACAGAGGGACGAAGGGATGGACAGACAGAGGGACAGAGGGACCGACAGAGGGACGGACCGACAGAGGGATGGAGGGATGGACAGACAGAGGGACGGACCAACAGAGGGACAGAGGAACGGAGGATTAGACAGACAGAGGGATGGACAGAGGGACGGAGGGATGGACAGAGGGACAGTTAGAAATGAACTTCATCTTTCTCCAAATTGTGACGGCTTGTTTTTTCATGAACAGCAGTTACTTTTACTCTCAGTATTCGATTACATTTAACATCATAAACTGACTTTTGAGGCTTGAGGTCAGAAACTCTCAGAAACTTTAACCCTTTGAAACCTGAGAAAATCAGATCCATTTCTTTCCAAAAAACGGGAGGAAGGCGATGACAAATGAACGACGTGAGCAATAAGTACCTGAAACTTACCTGAAGATTACCTGAAACTTACCTGAAGATTACCTGAAACTTACCTGAAGATTACCTGAAACTTACCTGAAATGGAAACAAGACTTGTAAGAAGTGCTTAAAAATGTAACTGTTTTGGGCTACGTGTCCCACGTACAGAGGCTACGTGTCCTCACTGCAGTGGCCCCGGGTTCGAGTCCAACTGGCGTCCCTTTGCTGCACGTCATTCCCACTTTCTCATCCCCATTTCCTGTCATCTCTCCAGCTTCTCTATAGAATAAAGGCCATAAAAAGCCCGAAAAAATATCTTAAAAAAAAAAATTCTCGAAATATTTTTCTAACGAAATTTGCCCTTTGTTGTTTTTCTTCTGAACATTTTTCCCTAGATATTTTTGCTTTTGTTTTCTCTAGAAACATTGTCATAACTTTTTTTTCTTGGGACATTTTCCCTCCTTTCTTAAAAACATTTTTCTAAATCTACTTATTTCTACATTTTCTTACTGGGTTCCTCGATTTTTTCTCGTGTTTTTGAATGACATCCCACACGTGTGCTCAGAGGTCAAAGGGTTAAAAACGTGTGAAAGGCGTGAGGGGGGGGGGTCTGTCATCACAACAAATGACACACACACGTCGCTTTATTCTGAAAAACAAACTGACAGCACAAAACTGAAGCAACACGAACAACACGCCACATTTCTCCTTCCTGTTTGGCCCCTCCAAAATAAGGTATAACATTTATTATTATAAGCTGTAATAAATCAGCTGCTCACGACACTAGAGCCCAAAATAACCGTTTCTACCAATAATAAGAGTAAGAACATCTAGGACGCATTAAGACAGCGCTCACCACAGATTATAACAGCTGACTGACCACAGATGGAGAACAAAAGCTGCCAAAATATTACAGGAATACATTAAAAAAAAATAGTTAAAAATTCATTAAAAAAAAAAAAAATGCATAAAAACATACATTTAAAATAAATAAATAGATAAATAAATTAAAAAATGAGTGAATGCATTTCAGAATAAATTTTAAAGAAGTACAAAAAATTGCAAAAATAAATACATTTAAAAAAAAATCAACAAATAAATAAAAAGGGAAAACTAAATAGGAAAGTAAAAAAATAGAGGAATTAATACAAAGCTAAGTATAATAATATAATATAATATAATATAATATAACATAATATAATATAATATAATATAATATAATACAATATAATATAATAAAAAGAAGCAAACTGCTTTAAATGTAAGAATAATGTGTGTTCTATATTTTTATGATCATTAAAACTCGTGTAAAGTGTCTAAAGTGTCATGAAAATCACTCTATAAATAACATGTACTATTATCATTATTATTACGCAACACTGAAATATTATTATGTCACATTTGATCAACTCATGAACGCCTACATTCAGTTCTAATGTTACTTTATGTATATTTAAATGAAACATTCATGTATTTATTGGAATATTTCTGGTTTTGGCAGCTTCTGTCCTCCATAATTTAATCTCTTCATGTTATTTACATGTTTCTGTCACAGATAGTTTTTCACTGCAGGTTTGGACGGATCAGAGCTCAGAGAGATGAACACAGGTGTGATGTGATGTTTTGGACCAATCAGAGCTCAGCGGTGACTCGGACGTGACTCGGATGGACTTTGGCGTGACTTGGGCGTCAGATGCCCATGTAGGTGTTCATCTTGCCGAGGGCGTCGCAGACAGTGTTGAGGTCGCTGCGCAGGTCCTGCACCACGTTCTCGATGCCGCGGGTGTCTTTGAGCAGGTCGATGCTCTGAGTGTACGGGTTGTAGTACACCGAGAACGGACGCTTGATCGTCTTCGCAAACTCCCTGTGAGGAGACAGAGGACACACCGTCAGCAGGTCATGTGACACACCATGTGACACGACATCTGGTCAAGTTGCACTGGCTCCCTGTAAAGTCCAGGGTTGGATTTAAAATCCTCCTCCTTACTTACAAAGCTCTAAATGTTCAGGCTCCATCCTATCTGTCACAGCTCATAGTTCCCTATCAACCCTCAAGATCACTGCGCTCTGAAAATGCAGGGTTACTTGTGGTTCCCAAAGTCTCCAAAAGTAGGTTAGGAACCAGAGCCTTCAGCTACCACGCTCCTCTCCTATGGAAACATCTTCCAGTTTCGGTCAGGGAGGCAGACACCGTCCCCACTTTTGAGGGTAGACTTAAGACCTTCCTCTTTGATAAAGTTTATAATTAGGGCTGGCTCAGGTTTCCTGGACCAGCCCATAGTTAGGCTGACATAGGTTTAACCTGCTGGGGGACTTCCTTTGATATGCTGACTCCTTTTTCCTTCTCTTGTTCCCTCCATCTGCAAACGCTCATGTCTGTTTACTGCATTACGCTAACTCTGTTGCCTCTACAGAGCGTTCCTGCATCCTTGTTTCCTAGTTTTCCCCGATCCTGGCCGCAGTCTTGGCTGCGCCTGATCATGGTGATAGCTGTGCTGGTGCTGTGATCCTGCCTTTGGTTGTGCTCGTGCTGTGGCTGCACTGATACTGTACCCCCGGCTCGCCCAGATCGTGGTCTTGGTTTTGCCGTTGCTGTGGTCCTGTCTGTCTCTGAGTTTTTCCTCGGGTGATGTGAGGGTCGAAGGGCAGAGGGATGGTGCCTGCTGTAAAGCCCTCTGAGGCATACTGTGTTTTGTGGTAATGGGCTTTATAAATAAAATTGACTTGACTTAAACCTCAGAAGGAGAACATGAGTAAAAAAAAAATCACCAAAATGACATGTATCTAAGGCAGAAACTGTACAAACAGAAGTTATGGTTGGATTTTGAAATTTCCGTCAGTTCTTGAACACGTCACGTGGAACGAGCAGAACCACCGCGAGACAGCAGCGAGGCTTTTTTTCAGCTCCACCTTTGACCTCTGACCCTCTGCGTGCAGCCGATGTCGACTCCAAATGTTTCTCACCTCATCTTCTCTTTGGCTTCCTCGAAGCTCTCCGACACAAAGTAGACCTCCTGGAAGGTCGTGATGAGACACTCCTGGTTACAGGTCGTCCTCGGGTCAAACATACGCACACACGCCTGATCTGACAGGGCATGCTGGGAAACAAACAAACAAACAGCAGAGGTGACATCATCATCTCTGTGGATCTATTTTATTGAAAAATTAAAGCTGGATTTGTTTCTCATATTTGAAACTGCCTGAACTTTCTTCATCATCAAACTTCAACATCAGTTTTTTTCTGTGAAACATTTTCTGTTTTTCTCTTTTTATTTTAAACTCAACTATTTTCTTTGATTTTTTTAATCTGAAGGTTCAACAGGTCAACACATCGCAATATAAACATACACGCGTATATACACACACACACACATACAGTATATACACATAAACACACGCACACATATATACACATATATAGACACACCCAAACACACACATAAGAGTATATACACATAGACACACACACAGACACACATATACACACAGACACACACACATTGACACATATAGACACAGAAACACACACACACACACACAGACACATACACAGACATATACACACTATTCACATCTGTTTATAAACAACATTTTGGTTTCTGGGAAATATTTCTGCATTTTTAACTATTTCATGACACTGAAAACAAAACAATTCATCAATTTATCATAAAATAACTGTGTGTGTGTGTGTGTGTGTGTGTGTGTGTGTGTGTGTGTGTGTGTGTGTTACCCTCAGCTCTCCGATAGACGACAGTAAACCGGCTCCGTAAGCTCTCAGCTGACCGTCCTGTTTGCAGAGTCCAAACTCGATCGTGAAGAAATAACACTGTTCAAAACACACACAGAACACCGCACAACACACAGCACAAAACATACAACACAAAACACACTTTTTTTAGTACAGCAGAGTACAGTAGAGTGACATAAAGTACTGTAAAGGTCAGCAGAGTACAGTAGAGTGACATAAAGTACTGTAAAGGACAGCAGAGTGCAGCAGAGTGAAGTAAAGTACTGTAAAGGACAGCAGAGTGCAGCAGAGTGAAGTAAAGTACTGTAAAGGACAGCAGAGTGCAGTAGAATGAAGTAAAGTACTGTAAAGGTCAGCAGAGTGCAGCAGAGTGAAGTAAAGTACTGTAAAGGACAGCAGAGTGCAGTAGAATGAAGTAAAGTACTGTAAAGGTTAGCAGAGTGCAGTAGAATGAAGTAAAGTACTGTAAAGGACAGCAGAGTGCAGTAGAATGAAGTAAAGTACTGTAAAGGACAGCAGAGTGCAGTAGAATGAATTAAAGTACTGTAAAGGTCAGCAGAGTACAGTAGAGTGAAGTAAAGTACTGTAAAGGTCAGCAGAGTGCAGTAGAGTGAAGT
>NC_142182.1:282500-285000 GCF_026936395.1 Plectropomus leopardus
CACACGCCATCACGCGTCATCTCACACCACCACACGCCACCACACGCCATCACGCGTCATCCCACACCAGCACACGCCACCAAACATCACTACACACCATAATACGCCACAACACGCCACCACACGCCATCATACACCATCACACACCACCACACATCACCACACATTATGACACGCCACAATACATTACCACACGCCATTGCACGTCACCACAGACCATAACACGTCATCACACGACACCACACGTCAGTGATGGATCGTGGACGATGAGGGGGGAGTAAACAGGAAGCAGGAAGTGTCACCTGGAAGAGTCGTAGCGCTTTGACCAAACAGCCGACCTCGTTCTTCAGAGAGAACACCACCGCCGTCCTCCCATGATCCTCTGTGCCCTCTTTATCCGGAGCCTCGTTGATGGGACAGAAGGATGGACGCCTTGACTGCGTCATGACCACAACAACAACGACAACAACAACAACAAAAACAAGGACAACAACAACAAAAACAAGGACAACAACAAAAACAAGGACAACAACAACAACAAAAACAAGGACAACAACAACAACAACAAAAACAAGGACAACAACAACAACAAAAACAAGGACAACAACAACAACAACAAAAACAAGGACAACAACAACAACAAAAACAAGGACAACAACAACAACAAAAACAAGGACAACAACAACAACAACAACAAAAACAAGAACAACAACAACAACAACAAAAACAAGGACAACAACAACAACAACAACAAAAAAAGGACAACAACAACAACAAAAACAAGGACAACAACAACAACAACAAAAACAAGGACAACAACAACAACAAAAACAAGGACAACATTTAGCATTTTTTAAAAATTGGCTTTTTTAAAACAATTTTTTAAATCAACTTTTTTTTTAATCTTTTTAGCAATTTACAAAAACACACGCTAAGATCTCTTTTTATTTGGGGGATTATTTATAGAAATATTTGACAATATTTTTTCTTTAAAGATAGAAAAGCAAACGTGACATTGGCTGAATGAGACACTCTGAGAAGAGCCATGAGCTCACCGACGCTGATCTGTGAGCTCTGACGATGAAACTAAATATTGATCGAGTTATTGATAAGCATCAGCCGGCTCTTATCAGCTGCACACACACTTTCATTTCCTGTTGAGGCGTCCGTATGTGTCCATCACTGAAATATGACAGAAATGTACAAATCTCAGGATCTAAGAAATATGCAGGTTTATTTTGTAAAATAAATAAATGTGTACAGAAACAGAAAAATAATCAAAATGTATTTATTTATTTGGCAAATTATTTATTCCTTAACATTTATATTACATTCATTGTTATCCCTTCACAAACTTCAGATTATCTGGAAACTAAACATCATAAACCTTTATTTTTATTATTATTATTATTACTATTATTATTTTTAATATTATCATCATCATCATCATCATTATTATTTTTTTTTATTACATTATTATAAACATTTATGGACTGCGACAGATTTTCCTAATAAAGTGGCCACTGACTGTATTTGATATTATATTATTGATAACTGATCAGCTCTGTTTGTTTTCATATCTTAAAGAACTGAGGAGTCGAATATTTGAATCTGGAGTCACAAATAAACAAACAAAAAAATCTTCAGTAGACTCAGAAATGATCGTTTTTCGTTTGATTCAGTCGTCTTTCATTCATCTTTCATTGATGAGCCGCAGCTTTGATCAGCTTCATCAAAACCAGCAATCGCTGATTCATCTGATCACTGATTCATGTGATAACCGATCACCTGACGGGTCTATTGATCATTCATCACATGGTAATATGATGTTTATAATCTGTCAGATTCACAGTTTGACGTCCTGAAGGACAAAAATCTGCAGAAATGACAAAACACATTGATTTTCTGTCGGTCAATGAACTGATGAATCCTCTGATATTAACATTAAATATCAATAATCATCAATGATCAATAATTATGAGTACATATTAATTCAGAAGTACTGATAAGTATTAATAAGTAATTATTCCCCATTTGTGCTGTTTGTTTCAAAGTCAAAAAGAGTCCTTCACGTCATCTTATTGATCACTGATGGCTCGATCAGTTTCAGGGTGGAGCTCTTTATATTGACTTTCATCAGTGATCATTGATTGATTGGTTATTGATTATTTGTGTATCAATACTCCGATGACTCTGTGAAGCTGCAGCAACAACAGTGAAAGATTTCTGTCTGATGTTCGGACCAGAAAAAAAACTAAACGAGGCGTCCGCCGACTCAGAGGAGGAAACGGGAGCAGAGAGGAGAGAGGAGGAGGAGGAGAGGAGGAAAAAGAGAGAGGAGGAAGAGGAGAGAGGAAAAAGAGGAGAAAGAGGAGGAGGAGAGAGGAAAAAGAGAGAGGAGGAAGAGGAAGAGGAGGAGAGAGAAAAAAGTGAGAGGAAAAAGAAAGAGGAGAAGGAGGAGGAGATAGTGAAGAGAGGAGGAGAGAGAAGAGCAGGAGAG
>NC_142182.1:290000-297500 GCF_026936395.1 Plectropomus leopardus
TTTGATGTTTTCAGCTGGGATCACCAGTGCACGTCTTTCTGTCCCTGCAGCCTGTCCACATGCTGGACACTGTCCCTGCAGTGTGTGTGTTCACAGTTTGACAGAGACAGTGGGACAGACGGTCCATGTTTGACAGAGTGTCTCTGTCTGTGTCTCCATGTGAAGCTCTCAGTTTGGACAGTTTTGGGCTTTTGGAGCGTGAGAGACCGTCAATCACCTGACATCATAAACACACTCGTACAGTCACACTGCGAGTCACACTCATACGTTCAGGCTTCACTCGCAGAAGGATATTCACTTTCCAGGACTTTTCCAGGACTCTGAGGCAAATGTTAAAGACCAAACGTTGTCTGTAAGAACCCTTGACTGTCTTCTGCGCCTCTTTATCAATGACACATAACAGCTTTTGAAAAATATATTTAAAAATAATGACTTCAGAGCAGGATTAGAGCTGAATATGCGAACAGAATTTAGGGACTGTTTGTTATTTATGAGAGGGGGAGGCGTGTCAGTAATTTAAGTCCTGTGGGGGGACTGAAGGATTTATTTTGGCTTTAGGGGAGGGACACACAGCTTTGAATGGATTCGTGTTTTTTTTTAAATGGCCATTTTTGTTGTTTGTTTATTAAAAATGGCTTTTCATCCTTAAAAATAATCCCTGATGATTTGAAAAAAAATCCTCCATGATTTCTAAAGAAAGAATTTTGGGGATTTCTCTATCTCTTGAAAAACTTGGCTTTTTTATTTTTATTTATTTTTTTTTACATATTTAGGATTTTTCTAAGAAAAAAGGATGATGTTTATCCACTGAATTTTAGCAATTCTTCTAATTTAGAAATTTTTCACCTGTTTGGCGATTTTTAGAGAAAGCATTTTGGTGATTTGTTGTTTTTGAAAATCTCTGATGTATAAATATTCAGTTTTCCAAAACTTGCAAAGACCTGAAAATTGCTCCATGCATATTCCATGATTTTTCCAGGTTTTGTAATGACTGCAGGGACCCTCAGACGCACTGAGACACTTTACACACACGTTTGATCCCGTCAGAGGAAGCTCCGCCCTCTTTATTAACACTGACCCGGGTCATGTGACCTCCACACACCTGCTGACCTGCTGCCATCACAATGACGGGCCAATATGCGAGTCCTCTCCTGCAGGACCTGTCCGTCCCTCTGTCCCTGTGCATCCTGCCGTCCGTTCTGGGACAGCCCATAATATCCTGCAGCCTCATTATCAGAGAGAAGGAATGACTTGCTGAATCAGCCACACAGTTCGGTACAAGAAATTACAAAAATAAGATTCATCTGAAATCCTTTTTACATCCTCCTGGCGGCATCCTGGTCCTCGGGGGGACACAGTGTCTCTGGCTGCTGAGCTGGTCATGAGGACGTGGAGGCCGCTCTGCAGCCGGGCGACAGGCTGCTCTGTGCTGACAGTCCGTTAGAGCACGCATCCCGAGACACTCTGAGAGGAGGTGGAGCTCCACGGTCTGACGGCTCGCTGAGCGGTGACTCCAGACCCAGGATCACACTGATGGACTGAGGCAGGTCCTGCAGGGGACACAAAGGGACACAAGGGGACCTGTCAGCACAGGTGACACCCCTAAACACCATATAAGGACCTGTTAGCACAGGTGACACCCCTAAACACCATATAAGGACCTGTCAGCACAGGTGACACCCCTAAACACCATATAAGGACCTGTCAGCACAGGTGACGCCCACTAAACACCATATAAGGACCTGTCAGCACAGGTGACGCCCACTAAACACCATATAAGGACCTGTCAGCACAGGTGACGAAAGTAAAAGTACACATGCAAAAAGCTTTAAAGAAATGACATAAATCAAAATAAAATAATGAAAAGCAGCGAGTCCTCAAACAGACAGAAGCTGGAACAGTAAAATGTTTTTTACATGAAAAATGACTCAGGATGATCAAAGCGGCTGGCAGTGAATTTTCTGATAAATCTGATTGTTTCAGCTGCACTTTTATATTTTCATCTTGCTGGTTTGAAAAGTCGTTCTCTAATAACAGCAGTGGATGAAAAAGTCCAATATTTCCCTCTGAAGTGGAGCTGAGTCAAAGCAGAAAGTGGCATTTAAATACTCAAGAAAAGCAAAAACGCCTCAGATTTGTACTTGAGTACAGTACTCTAGTAAATGTACTTGGATACATTCAGCTGTGGTCATCAGAGGGACACACAGTAACTGAAGTTACAGTGACTGGATCAATAAACCGAGTATATCAGGATTTCTTTCGCTCTGAAGTTTAATAATCCAGTCATAATAATTCCTCTAAACTCCCGTCTTAACGTGATGAAATGATATGAACGTATTGTTTTTTCTTGTGTTGGACGACAGTTTGTGGCCTGTGAGAGCGCGACGTTTTTCTCTGATCTCAGTCAGAGTCTTGAGCACACTGTGACTCTGACCTGAGAGAACTGCGAAAATCAGAAAACACTGGTGGATCCCAAAATCAGCTGCTGCTACCAACAAAACCGTGTCCCAGTGAGGAAGCTGCAGACTGGTGGATCTACGTGTCCCAGTGAGGTGACTGCAGAGACACTTCGCTACAGAAGCGTCACCAGTAAAACCAGTGTTTCTGTTTTTTTTTAAAATGATGATTTAAAAAAAATGGTGCAATTTCAGGAATTTTGTTTTTTTAATTACCAAAAATGTTCCACCCCGTGACTTAAACTGTTGCTGAGGAGAAAAGAGTCTCGTTCATGGACCTATACAGCCCTCTGCGTTTAGAGAGGGGACACAGAAGGACACGGAGCGACAAAGAGGGACACAGGGACACAGAGCCACACAGAGCCACACAGAGCGACACAGAGTGACACACAGAGAGATACAGAGACAAAGAGGGACACAGCGTGATACAGAGGGACACAGAGTGATACAGAGGGACACAGAGTGATACAGAGGGACACAGCGTGATACAGAGGGACACAGCGTAATACAGAGGGACACAGAGTGATACAGAGGGACACAGCGTGACACACAGAGAGATACAGAGCGAGACAGAGAGACAAAGAGGGACACAGCTTGATACAGAGGGACACAGCGTGATACAGAGGGACACAGTGACACACAGAGAGGGTCACCAGCTGTGTGAGCTGATGATGAAGTCCATGCCGGCTGAGTGAAAGCTCCCATAGACAGAGACATGATGAACGTACCTTACAGCTCTGGATCTGCTGACTGATGCCCTCGGCCTTCTGCAGGATGTCCTCCACGTCCAGCTTCATGGACAGCTCGTTAATGTGCTGCAACACACACACACACACACACACACACACACACACACACTCACTTTAAACATTCTGGATATTTTTAAAGAAAAGATATTAAGTGATTTTGTTTTTCCTTTTAAAATGATTTGGGTGATTTTATAGACAGAAATATTTAGTGCTTTTTATTTCTTTCTTTAAATTTTTTTTGGCGGTTTAAAAAAATAAAATTAAGAAAAAATAAAAAGAAAAGATATTTGGTGATTTTTTCCCTTTAAAATATCTAGTGGTATATAAAGAAAACAAATCACTAAGAATGAGCCCATTTATCAGCCAGAAACTGTTAAAAGATACAATGAAAAAACAGCTAAAAAACATATCACTGAAAATAAAAGTTACGTGTGTGTGTGTGTGTGTGTGTGTGTGCCTGTGTGTGTGCGTACACAGTGTGTGCGAGAGGCGGCAGTGCGAACGGACCTTGAGGATCTCGTTGAAGCCGTAGTTCTCCTCCATGATCTTGTGTTTCTCAGAGTCCAAGATGGCACAGCAGGCCAGCAGGTGGAAGTTTTGGCAGGGCAGACCGGTCCACATCACCTGAACCCACACCCACGCACACCCACGCACACACACACACACACACACACACACACACACACACACAATGTTATAAGCCACATCTGTGAGCATCCACCCAGATCCACCACAGAAGAAGAAACTGACCTCCCAGAGTCGCAGGACATCCTGGAAGCTGAGCTCTCTCTTAAACCGGATCAGCAGCCAGCGGAAACAAAAGTACAGATAACCCGAGTCCTGAGCCTCTGCACACACACACACACACACACACACACACACACACACACACACACAGAGTCTCATGTTAGTATTGTGTTGTTGTTGTTGTTGTCTGTGTGTGTGTGTGTGTGTGTGTGTGTGTGTGTGTGTGTGTGTACCCAGGTAGTTCCAGAAGGCGAGGTCGAGCAGTCTGAGCAGAGTGCTGAGCTGGATCAGCTGAGTCTTCATGCCCTGCATCTGCTCCTCGAAGTTCTCGTGCTGCACGTCAACACACACACACACACACACACACACACACACACACACACACACACACAACACAGGACATGTCTTTCCCTATGTTTTAAGAAAAAATATTTTTTTTGTGTATAGAAATTGTCACATACTTTAAAGAGGAAAAAATACCAACATTTTTTTAAGACTCAAGAATGCCAACAGGATTTAAAGACGAGAAAAAAACATTCTTTTTGGTAAATTTTTAACGGCAAACAGCCAAAAATCTTTAAAGTAAAAATACTTGCAAAAAAACAAAAACTAAAATAAAACAGCCAAATTTTTAGAAGAAAAATAATCCAACATGTTTCCTGTCTGCAGTTCTCTGTCTGTGATTTTGTTTGTGGTTCTCTGTCTGTGGTTCTCTGTATGCCGTTCTGTCTGTGGTTCTCTATATGTGGTTCTGTCTGTGGTTCTCTGTCAGTGGTTCTCAGTTCGTGGTTCTCTGTCTGTGATTTTGTTTGTGGTTCTCTTTCTGTAGTTCTCTGTCAGTGGTTCTCTGTCTGCAGTTCTGACTGTGGTTCTCTGTCAGTGGTTCTCTGTCTGCAGTTCTGTCTGTGGTTCTCTGTCTGCAGTTCTGACTGTGGTTCTCTGTCAGTGGTTCTCTGTCTGCAGTTCTGTCTGTGGTTCTCTGTCTGTAGTTCTCTGTCTGTGGTTCTCTGTATGCGGTTCTGTCTGTGGTTCGCTGTCTGCAGTTCTCTCTCTGTGATTTTGTATGTGATTCTCTGTCTGTGGTTCTCTGTATGCAGTTCTGTCTGTGGTTCTCTGTATGCAGTTCTGTCTGTGGTTCTCTGTCTGCAGTTCTCTGTCAGTGGTTCTCAGTTTGTGGCTCTCTGTCAGTGATTTTGTTTGTGGTTCTCTGTATGCAGTTCTGTCTGTGGTTCTCTGTCTGCAGTTCTCTGTCAGTGGTTCTCAGTTTGTGGCTCTCTGTCAGTGATTTTGTTTGTGGTTCTCTGTCTGCAGTTCTCTCGCTGTGATTTTGTATGTGGTTTTGTTTGTGGTTCTCTGTCTGCTGTTCCCTGCAGTGGTTTTGTTTGTGGTTTTCTGTATGTGGTTCTCTGTCTGTAGTTCTTTGTCTAGGGTTCTTTGTCTGTGGTTCACTGTCTGTGGTTCTGTCTGTGGTTCACTGTCTGTGGTTCTGTTTGTGGTTCTCTCTGGTTTTGTTTGTGGTTCTTTGTCTGTGGTTCTCTGTCTGTGGTCCTGTTTGTGGTTCTCTGTCTGTGGTTCTCTGTTTGTGGTTCTGTTTGTGGTTCTCTCTAGTTGTGTTTGTGGTTCTTTGTCTGTGGTTCTCTGTCTGTGGTCCTGTTTGTGGTTCTGTTTGTGGTTCTCTGTCTGTAGTTCTTTGTCTGTGGTTCTGTCTGTGGTTCTCTGTCTGTGGTTCTCTCTGGTTTTGTTTGTGGTTCTCTGTCTGTGGTCCTGTTTGTGGTTCTCTGTCTGTGGTTCTCTGTTTGTGGTTCTGTTTGTGGTTCTCTCTGGTTTTGTTTGTGGTTCTTTGTCTGTGGTTCTCTGTCTGTGGTCCTGTTTGTGGTTCTGTTTGTGGTTTTCTGTCTGTAGTTCTTTGTCTAGGGTTCTTTGTCTGTGGTTCTGTCTGTGGTTCACTGTCTGTGGTTCTGTTTGTGGTTCTCTCTGGTTTTGTTTGTGGTTCTTTGTCTGTGGTTCTCTGTCTGTGGTCCTGTTTGTGGTTCTCTGTCTGTGGTTCTCTGTTTGTGGTTCTCTCTGGTTTTGTTTGTGGTTCTTTGTCTGTGGTTCTCTGTCTGTGGTCCTGTTTGTGGTTCTGTTTGTGGTTCTCTGTCTGTAGTTCTTTGTCTAGGGTTCTTTGTCTGTGGTTCTGTCTGTGGTTCTCTGTCTGTGGTTCTGTTTGTGGTTCTCTCTGGTTTTGTTTGTGGTTCTTTGTCTGTGGTTCTCTGTCTGTGGTCCTGTTTGTGGTTCTGTTTGTGGTTCTCTGTCTGTAGTTCTTTGTCTAGGGTTCTTTGTCTGTGGTTCTGTCTGTGGTTCTCTCTGGTTTTGTTTGTGGTTCTTTGTCTGTGGTTCTCTGTCTGTGGTCCTGTTTGTGGTTCTCTGTCGGTGGTCCTGTTTGTGGTTCTGTTTGTGGTTCTCTGTCTGTAGTTCTTTGTCTAGGGTTCTTTGTCTGTGGTTCTGTCTGTGGTTCTCTCTGGTTTTGTTTGTGGTTCTTTGTCTGTGGTTCTCTGTCTGTGGTCCTGTTTGTGGTTCTCTGTCGGTGGTCCTGTTTGTGGTTCTCTGTCTGTGGTTCTCTGTTTGTGGTCTTGTTTGTGGTTCTTTGTCTGTGGTTCTCTGTCTGTGGTCCTGTTTGTGGTTCTGTTTGTAGTTCTCTGTCTGTGGTTCTCTGATAATAAAGTGAACTCACCATCTGATCCATAAAGGAGACGAAACACCAGAACGCATCAACCTCGTTCTCCATCACGTAGAGGATCGGAGACAGCAGGTCGCTCATCCCCTGAACATAACCTGAGAACACGGAGAGAACACAGACAGGAGGGTCAGAGGATGGAGGACATGAAGGAGGACGTGACGGAGGACGTGTCCCCCGTTGGCGTGTCCTCCTGGTCACGTGGCGGCGTGATGACTCACCGAGGTCGAAGTCGAACATGCAGTAGGTCATCAGGATGTCGTGGAGGAGAACAAGCCCGGGGTTATCCATGCCCTCATAGAACCTGTTGGTTCTGTCTGTGCGGTTCACGTCCTTCTCTGTGGACAGACAGAGGGACGGGGGGGGGTCACACAGGGGGACAGACAGTGTCAGCATCATGTGGTCCACACAAAGACAGGGACAGAGACAGCGCTGTTCCGCCTCACCTATGAGGCTCCGGTACTCTCGGAGACGGGAGTTCCTCCTCTCCTGCTCCGCGCTCACTGACTTCCACTGAAGCTTCATCCTGAAATACTCGTCCCTGTTGCCACGGAGACACAGGACATCCCATAAATGGCACGAAGGTTATCACATGGTCAGTTGATGGACTGATGGACAGTTTGACTTATAAACAGTGAGATAGACAGATGGACGCCTCCGTACGTTTTGGCTCTCTGCAGGACTTTCCTGTCTTCCAGCGTGCTGTCCCACGGGACGTACCCCAACAGGAACTTCCATGCCTCCTTCCTCACCGCGTGACACAGTCCCTGCAGAGACAGAGGACACCATGAGACACAGGACAGTGTGAGACACAGGACGCCATGATGCAGGT
>NC_142182.1:300000-325000 GCF_026936395.1 Plectropomus leopardus
GTTGTTTGCTGCTGTCTTGTTTGTGTGTGTTTCTTTATTACTGTTGATATTGGTTGTTGTTGTTGTTGTTGTTGTTGTTGTTGTGTACTCACTCTGTGAGCAGGGCGAACCTCCTCAGGCAGTCCAGGAACTGTGAGCCTCCTCCCTGGTGGAAGTGCAGAGCGGGCAGTGAGGAGCAGGAGGAGGACTCCTTCAGCGTGAGGAGCAGGACGGTCCAGCCCTCCTCCTTCACTGTGACGGAGCGCAGCTCGCTCACGGCCACGCTGAACGCCCAGCGGCTCCTCTCCTGGCTGTGGTTCAGAGAGCCTGACAGACCGCGCACAGGGAGCACAGAACACACCCAGGTCATCAATACCACTCTGAATCAACAGGTAATACACACACTCACTCACACACACACACACACACACACACACACACACACACACACACACACACACACACACACACACACACACACACACACACACACACACACACACACACACACACACACACACACACACACACACACACACACACTCACACACACACACACACACACACACACACACACACACACACACACACACACACACACACACACACACACACACACACACACACACACACACACACACACACACACACACACACACACACACACTCACACACACTCACACACACACACACACACACACACACACACTCACATACACACTCACACGCACACACACACACACACACACACACACACACACACACACACACACACACACACACACACACACACACACACACACACACTCACACACACACACTCACACACTCTCTCTCGGGTCGTTTTCGGCCGCTCTCGGCCTTCCTCCCACGTTGCTGACAGAAAGTTTCAGAGATTTCAGGGAGATGGCAGTCGAGGAAGAGAACTCACCGTCTCCGTTTGTGCAGGTCTTCCTCTTGAAGGACACGGCGTTGACCATGTCCCACTCTGTCTCGTAGCTCTGCTGCGTCTCCAACAGCTGGTGGCACTTGTCCCCGGGACACTGGTTCCACTCCATCACTGAACTGGAGTCCTGATGGAAAGACACATGTCCTCCGTGAGCTGCTGGTTTCCACAGAGATCGGATGAGGCTGCAGCGTTTTCAGGCTTCACAGACGTCGTTATGGAAACGTGTTTACAGCTGCTGCTGGGATTCATGCTGGAGAAAAGCTGCCCCCCAAACCTGCAGGCACGGAGTCTTTCTTTTCTGTCAAAATCTCAAACTTCACTTTGGCAACTTTTATTTTCCCCTTTAAAAAGTTTGTTTTTAACTTGCCTTAAGAAGCCATGTTTTCATCAAAAAAACAAAGATTTTCTTCTTTTTATTTTGTGATTTGTTTTTTTTTCTGCTTTAAAATTTTGCATTTTTTTAATCTCACAAAATACATTCAACTAACTGATTTCATTGTGTTACTGCAGTACAATTACTAAAACAAAACGTTGGGGAATTTTAAAGGAAACATGCCTTCCAAACCCTGCGGCCACCAAAGGAAAAATCACCAAAAATGACGCCAATTATCAGCCGGAAACTGTAAACACAGAAATGATTGTTTCCAACAGTCCTTGGACACATCAGGTGTTATTTTACAGGTTTGTAAAAAAAATTCCATTAATTTTCCAAAACTTTCAGGGTATATTTAGTTCTTCAAAACTTTTCCAGGCCTGGAAGTTGCTATTTGCAAATTCCATGAGTTTTCCAGGTTTTTCATGACTGTACGAAGCTCGGCTACAGGAGAGGAAGTGAAGCAGACACAGAGACGAACCTTTCCAGCACACAGCATGTTAGACGGGTCCACCGGTTCTTCCAAAGGTCTGTACTCCACCAGGACGTCAGCGTCCTGACGCGCCGTCACCCGTCACGCCGTTTCAACCAGCCAATCAGGAGCCAGGAGACAACAGACACAGTATCATTAGACACGTCAGTGACACACAGAGCGTCGGGCCGCCGTCTGAAGGATCTCAGTCTCACCTTGTCGACGATCCGCACCGACCCTGAGACGAGTAAATCCTGCTCGCCGCCGTCTTCATCGCTGCTCGAGTGGATGAAGACTCCTTCATGTTCAAAAACAACCTGCAAAACGTGCACTTTTTGGTGAAATTTTGGTTGAGTTTTAAGTAAAATCTTTAAACACCACATTTGGAGGTGAGATTTTGAATTTAAAAACCTTTTTTCTTAAACGTTTGGTTAAATTTTGAGTTTAAAACAAATTTTAAAACACCAAATTTTGTTGTTTTCAGCAAAACTTGGACTTGTATATAGAACGTGTCCATTTTGGGGTGTAGTTCTGATTTCAACAGAAATAAAAGCTAACGCCGGCCAGTTAGAGCTGAATATCCCTCCCCTGACTTAAAATGAGCTGACATGTGCCCCCCCACCACATAAATAACAAACGGTCCCTAAAGTCTCTGACCGTTTCGTAAAACACAGCAGAGATGCAGGTAAACCTGTGGCCGAGCTGTGCTCACTGTATGTTACATGTCACATGTTTAAGATGACGTGACCAGCCTGTCACTGTGGAGGGAAACTCTGTTAGCATCATGCTAACTGCAGCGTCCCAGCAGCCCGCTGTGACACACGGCTGTTAGCAGCATGCTAGTGTTAGCAGCATGCTAGTGTTAGCAGCATGCTAGTGTTAGCAGCATGCTAGTGTTAGCAGCATGCTAGTGTTAGCAGCATGCTAGTGTTAGCAGCATGCTAGTGTTAGCAGCATGCTAGTGTTAGCCTTTAGCCTGTGGTGTATAAGCGCACGGGTCGAGTTTTGACTCTAACACTAAAACGTCCAGCTGACAGTCATCATGCTGTCGTGGCAGGTCCTCCTCCTCCTCCTCCTCCTCTTCCTCCTCCTCGTGCTGCTGCTGCTCCTCCTCCTCCTCCTCCTCCTGATGATGATGTCGTTACAACACAACTAACGTTAGCACGGCGGCTAACAGGAGCTAACAGCGGCTCCCGGGCCGGCCGGGCGGGTCTGGCCCGGGTCGCAGCTGCCGGGCCGGGCTCCGCTGAGTGTCCGCGGGCGGAGCTGTCGCTAACGGACCGTGTGACGGCGTTTAAAGCCGGTTTGAACCGTGTTTTTACCTTCAGAGCGGAGTCCGCCGCCATGTCGCCTCCGGAGCGCTCCCCCTGATGACGTCACCTGCTCACGCGCCTGTCAACTTCCAAAACAAAACTGACATGTCAGCTTCCGGCACGCATGCGCATTCTAATGTTTTTGAACGTATTTTGTTACTTTTCCCTTTGAGGAGGAAACAGACACATTTATCGTTTATAACAGCGTTTATGTATTTAAATATTTTATTTTTCTTACTCAGCTATATGTATACACGCACACTCACACACACACACACACACACACACACACACACACACACACACACATACACACACACACACACACACACACACACACACACACACACACACACACACACACATACACACACACACACACACAGACACACACATATATGTGATATATGTAGATTTAGGGTCAACTTTAATTTCATGTCTTCTTAAAGCACGTTTAAGAAGACATGACAAATGAATCTACCTTGTACCTTGTGTGTGTTTGTTTGTATATATATATATATATATATATATATATATATATATATGTATATATATATATATACACACACAAACATACAGATATGAAGTGTCATGAATAAGAAAGTGCTGATACGTAAAGCTCCAGCAAAAATAAAGTTTCTATTGTTAAATCCACACTAAAGAATAAAAAATGCCCACATCATTATTACATTTATTATATAAACGTATTGAAAATATTTGTCTCATTTTCTTGTTTTTCTTTTCTTTTTGTCAAAAACAAACACCACATTTTACCAGAATTACGATAATAAAGACTTTTAAGATAAAAATGACTGGATTTGCTCGTGTGAGAACTAAATGCTATCATAAAACTTTTTGTGTTTTTTTTCAGTCACAGAGAAAGCGGTTTGTGTTTACGTCTTTTGTTTCTGCGTGCAGTGACTGGCAGCGTTATATCATTTATGTATACAGAGAAATATTATTTAATCAATTTGAAGGACCCTCCGGGTTGTTTTCATTGAAATTATGAAATAGAATTAAATTAAAAGTAGAGTAAAATAGAATAGAATAAAATAGAATAGAATTGAATATCCGAGACGAAAATAAATCGGTTCTCCTTATATGGTCACTTTCCTGTGTCGTAGGTGTATCGCGAGAGTTAGCTGATAGCAGCGAGGACGTTAGCATTGAGCTAACAGCGGACCGTCGGAGCGGACCGACCAGTGACCGGCTCTCTGCCCGGGGAAACATGACTGTAACGGCCTCCGTCCGGTGAGTGTACCGCCGGCAGCCCGCTGGACAGTTCGGATTTCGGATAGAGATGGATTTAAAGACCGGGAGCGGCTCTCCGCGGGAGGAGGGCGAGCTGGAGGACGGAGAGATCTGCGACGATGAAAGCGAGGAGAGCGTTCCTCTGCGGCGGGGGGATGGTAGCAGGCCGGGCCGCGGCGCTCCGCCCCGGCCGAGGAAACCGCTCCAACACCCGTTGGACTTGCCGCCGCTGCTGGGCCCCCACCACTTGGGTCCCCACCACCTGGGCCCCCAGCACCTGGGCCACCTGCTGATGCCCTACACCCGTGGCCCCCACGGCCCGTTCCCCCCGGGCCACCGGCAGCAGTGCGGGCCGAGCGGGCCTGACCGGCCGCCCGTCGCCCCCACCGCGCCGCCCGGGCTCGGTCCGCACGGAGAGCCGAGCCCCCGGAGCAGCTTCTGGGAGCGGAGCCACGGAGCCCTGGGCCGCTTCAGGCACCGAGGCATGCCCAACGGAGGCCGGGGGGGCTGGGGCCGAGGCGGCCGGGGCGGCAGAGGTCCCCCCGGTCGGTACGGGCCCGGAGAGAGCCACGGTAACAAGAAGGAGTCCCCCCCGAGGAAACGTATCCTCCCGGACCGGTGATCCAGCTCTCCCACACAGGGAGTCAGTTTACCTCCAAAACACATGAACTTAACTGATTTCAGCCTGTTACTGCAGAGCAAGTAGTAATGCTACAGATATATGTAAAGTAATTTACCATAAAATACATTCAAATAGCTGATTTTAGCCTTTTTACCGTAATACAAGTACTACTACTACTACAGATACGTGATAATTCGTTTATCATTAAATAAACTAAATGAACTGATTTCATCCTTTTACTGCAGTACAAGTACTCCAGATCTAGCTGTGATCAGTGTTGTAATTTCGGCGATATTTATTTATTTAGCAAAAAAGTAAAGTCTAAAAATTGCCGATTTTTTTAAAGTTAAAGAGAAAAAATAGAAAACTACCAAACTGTTTTAAAGGGGAAAAAAAGTCAGCATTTTTCAAAGGAAAAAAAATTGAAGAAGAAAAATAGAATAACAATAAAACATTGAAGCAAACATCACATTTTTTATTATTATTATTTATTGGCACACAAAATTGAATAAAAGCAAGTAGGTAATAACAAGCACGATAAGAACTGTGCAGGAGAGGTGAAGAAACCCGAAGGGGCTGTCAGTAAACTCCTCCCCTCAGGAAAATATGCCAAAAAAGGAAAATGGGGCCCCCCCCCCCAAAAATGATAATATTCAAAAATTTATATTGAAAAAAATATTTTTAAAAAAAGTTAAGAAGAAAAAAATATATATTTCTTTACAAAAAGTTGTAAAGAAAAAATAATTCCCCCAGCTTTTAAAGAAAACAAGTTTGTTATTCATGTTTCTCTAAAAACACAGAATCGGCCTCCTCCCCTCTCACGAATAACAAACGGTCCCTAACAGGTGAGTCTTGTCAGTGTCTCTGTGGCTGTGACGTGAGTGTGATGATGATGAAGGCTTTTCTTTAACGTCGTGGCATCAGAGAAGCAGCCGGTGAGGAACCCGGTGAGGAAACCGCCGCACGGCGTTCCCAAAGCGGAGAGCGCCGTCGACGAGTCCTTCGAGGACCTGCTGTCCAAGTACAAGCAGATCCAGCTGGAGCTCGAATGCATCCGCAAGGAGGAGACCATGGCTCTGGAGCCCAGAGCGTCCCCCGCCAGGGACCGGATCCCAGAGACCCCTGCGAGTATCCCAGAGACCACACCAGTATCAGAACCAGCGCCAGTACCAGAACCAGAACCAGTACCCAACCCGGCTCCGGCAGCAGATGAGCCCGCAGAGAAGAAAGTCTTCCAGGCGTTCAACATCAAACCGCTACGTCAGAAACTGCCGCCAGCCGCCAGCCTGCAGGCGCTGAGGAAGAAGTGGGCCCAGCAGGAGGGAGGAGCACCCGCCCCGGAGCAGCAGGAGGAGCAGGAGGAGCCACGGGAGGGTGAGTCACCGATTGATAAAGATTATTTTTTGGAGGATTTCTCCCTTTAATGATAGGACAGGCTGCACTCGAACCCGGCATAATAATAATAATAATAATAATAATAATAATAATAATAATAATAATAATAATAATAATAGTAATCGGTGAGTCTGAGGAGTCTCGGGTCAGTGCGAGGCCTCGATGTCGACAGTTTCAGTTTGATGGAATATTTTGCTGAAAGCGTTTAAACAGTTTAGTGTTTGAGTTTGTTACATTACAGATTCTTAATATTGACAAAATTTTAATTGTTATTGTAAATGGATTTCTGATCCAAATATCAGTTATTGTTCTCATTGATTACTAATAATCGTTATTGATTACTAATAACGGATATCGATACCTGACGGGAGGACCAAACAAACAAAGTCCAGCTTACTGAAAATAACGCAAAAGCTGCTTCACTTCCTGTGTGCGTCAGCAGGTGAAGAAGAAGAAAGAACAACACGAGCGCACACACAACAAACAGCCGAAGAAGAGTCGGAGGACCTGAAGAAGGACGAGGAGGAACAGCAGGAGGAGCAGCAGGAGGAGCAGCAGGAGGCGTGCTGCGGACAGGAAACACACAAAGAACAGAAGGAGGAAACTAAACGGACGAGTTCCAGCAGGAGATCCTCGGCCTCCAGCGACGACTCGGCCATCATCAACGAGGTGAGGAGGAGGAGGAGGAGGAGGAGGAGGGGAAGAGAGGAGAGGAGAGGAGGAGGAGGAGGAGGAGGAGGAGGGGAAGAGAGGAGAGGAGAGGAGGAGGAGGAGGAGGAGGAGGAGGAGAGGAGGAGGAGGAGGAGGGGGAGGGGAAGAGAGGAGAGGAGGAGATAGGAGGAGGAGGAGGAGAAGAGAGGAGAGGAGGAGGAGGAGAGGAGGAGGGGGAGAGAGGAGGAGGGGGCAGCAGGAGCGGTAGGAGGAGAGTCCTTTGTGTGTTCATACTGACCTCATTAAACCAAGTGCCCTGTGTCTCTCTCTGTCTCTGTCTCTCTGTGTCTGTCTCTCTGTGTTGTCTCTGTCTCTGTTTCTCTGTGTTGTCTCTGTCTCTATGTCTCTGTCTCTGTGTGTCTGTCTCTCTGTGTTGTCTCTCTCTGTCTCTGTCTCTCTCTGTCTCTGTCTCTCTGTGTTGTCTCTCTCTGTGTCTGTCTCTCTGTGTTGTCTCTGTCTCTCTGTGTCTCTGTCTCTGTGTGTCTGTCTCTCTGTGTTGTCTCTCTCTGTCTCTGTCTCTCTCTGTCTCTGTCTCTCTGTGTTGTCTCTCTCTGTGTCTGTCTCTCTGTGTTGTCTCTGTCTCTCTGTGTTGTCTCTCTCTGTCTCTGTCTCTCTCTGTCTCTGTCTCTCTGTGTTGTCTCTCTCTGTGTCTGTCTCTCTGTGTTGTCTCTGTCTCTCTGTGTCTCTGTCTCTGTGTGTCTGTCTCTCTGTGTTGTCTCTCTCTGTGTCTGTCTCTCTGTGTTGTCTCTGTCTCTCTGTGTCTCTGTGTCCCTCAGCCGGTGGTGGTGGTGGAGGAGGAGGAGCTGTCGGAGCTGCAGCTGCGCCTCCTGGCTCTGCAGTCAGCCAGTAAGAAGTGGCAGCAGAAGGAGCAGCAGGTGATGAAGAGGAGCAGAGACCGCATCACTAAAGCGGCGCAGGAGAAGAGCTCCGCCTCCGCGGCCGCCGCTCCGCCCGGCAGGGGGAGGGTCACCACCAGGTCCGCCGCCGCCGCCGCCGCCGCTGCAGAGAGGAGCAGAACCAGGTCCAAAGCTGTGGACAGGGATCGGGACAGAACCAGGAGCGGGTCCAGAGCTGCAGACAGGGACAGAGAGCGTCCTCAGGACAGAGACAGGACCAAAGCCAGTCCCAAACCCGGACCCAAAGCTCTGCTGGAGAGAGGACGAGCTGCGGCCAAACCTCACGCCGCCAAGAAGATGGTCAGCCCAGGTGAGACGCTCACACCTGAGTCACGTGATCACCGCCGACACAGAGCACAGACCGTCCAATGAGACAGAGACATCAGCTGGGACACACCAGAGACACCAACTTTATAAGAAAAATAATAATAAAAACAATGACGCTAATAATAATTTACACCATCCTCGTATTATTATTATTGTTGTTAATATTATTATTGTTGTTATTATTATAACACAATAACTCTGACCATGGACACGCACAACAACAACAACAACAACAACAATAATAATAATAGTAATAATCATGAGCTGGGACAACGCTGTGGAGGCGTCCTCGGTGACGGCGTCCTCGGTGACGGCGTCCTCGGTGACGGCAGCTTTGTGTTTCAGGCTCGGCGGCGAAGCAGGCGTTCAGGAAGCAGCAGCTGAGGACGTGGAAGCTGCAGCAGCAGAGGGAGCAGGAGGACAGACGGCGGCAGGAGGAGGACGAGCGACGCAAGCGAGAGGACGAGATCCGACGAATCCGAGACCTGTCCAACCAGGACGAGCAGTACAATCGCTTCATGAAGCTGGTGGGCGGGAAGACGAGGACGCGCAGTCAGGTGACACGCCGACCGCAGTCGCTCAGACCGCGAGTTTCTCTCCTAAAGCTTCAGGGAGGAAAAAAATCGCCAAAACGCATGTTTTCTTTTTTTTAATGATCTTTTTTTTGTATATTGTAAATATTCGCATATTTTTTTTCTTTAAAACTTTTAGTGATTAAAAAAATCACTTTTTTTATCTGTTTTTTTTTATTTGTCCTGTTTTTCTTTAATATTTTTTCCCTTTAAAATGTTTATTCTGTTTTTGTGATTTTTGAAGAAAGCATTCCTGAAAATCTACGAGCCCGCCAAAATGAAAATCCACAAAATGCCCCAAAGAAAAGACGGATTAAATTATTATCCTCGAATCTCACGCCAGAGCTTTAATGGCGTAACCGTGCCGACCGTCTCTGATCGTGTGCTCTCAGCTGGTTGAAACACCACAGAAGAAGAGCAGTGACGATTGTGTGTTTGTGCTTCAGTCCAGAGACGGAGACCACAGGAAGTCTGCGGCCAAACAGGGACTGGACGCCACGGGGACGCTCTACCAGTACGACAACTACGAAGAGGTCGCCATGGATACGGACAGCGAGACTGGGTCACCAGGTGAGACCAGAACCTGTATCACTGTCACAGGGGACAGGTGGACAGGAGGACAGGAGGACAGGAGGACAGGTGGACAGGAGGACAGGTGGACAGGTGGACAGGTGGACAGGAGGACAGGAGGACAGGAGGACAGGTGGACAGGAGGACAGGTGGACAGGAGGACAGGAGGACAGGAGGACAGGTGGACAGGAGGACAGGAGGACAGGTGGACAGGAGGACAGGAGGACAGATGGACAGGAGGACAGATGGACAGAGTTATTATAATGTTGAAGCACATTTTTCAGGTCATTTCTTTCTTTCTTTTTTGTCCTTTTTAAAAATGTTTTTTTTCATTTAATGTCATTTCTTTGTTTTTTGTGTTTTCCTTTTTTAAATTTTATTTAATTAATTTTTATTACTATTGGGGTTTTTTTGTAAATTTCAGCTTATTGTCTTTTTTTTCTAATTTATGGATAATTTGAAACTATTTTTTTCATCCGTGGCTCATTGGTTTCTTCCAGTGCCGTTAAAAGAAAACCCATCAAAGGGTTAACCCTTTGAAACCTGGATCACCATCAGTTTCCTGGTGCTGCGTTCAGATGCCGTCTGCAAGAATTTAACCCTTTGAAACGTGAAAAACTGGTTCGATTTTTTAGAAAAGATGGAAAAAGGCAGTGAGCGACTTGGCTCCAAATTTCCCACAAACTGCAAGAAATAAGTAAAAAGTGAAAACCAGAATTTTTTCTTTTTTAAAAAACGAAAACGATAAGTATGAATTTATCATTATTGTTATTGTGACTTTAATTTATGCCAAAAAAACCTTTCTGTCATTTTCTGGTTGTTTTTCTTTTGACTCGTTTTCAGGTATTTTTCTTCCACATTTGTGATTAAGTTGCTCGTTGACTTTTTCCCTCGTTTTTGGGGGAAATCAAGCCAATGACCTGCGGTTTCAAAGGGTTAATCTGCAGCTGTTTGTCGCACAAATAAAAATATCTGAAACAGGATGTCAGACACTCAGATATTTCAGAAGTTTGAAACTGAAAGGGTTAAAATGAGGTTAAAGTCACGCTCTTCATCATCAGCTGCTCACACTTCCTGTTTACGCTCTCCTCTTCCTGTTTGTGGTTTCAGTCTCGTCTCCGACTCACAACAACCAGCTGAGCCCCGACGACCCCGCGGCTTTCCCTCCGCTGGCTCTCTACGTCCCCGACGCGCTGCACTTTGGACCGGTACGCTCTCCGACTCACCAGAGACGTCATCTGTGACGTCAGTGCGTGACGTGTGTCCGTATTGAAAACACTGGTCACGTGATGCTGACGGATGTTTTTACCTGAATGTGCACGTTTGTTTTCGTTGAGACACGATCGACAAATGCACAGATTAGCTCGTAGCAAATTTTAAAAAAAGTCAATACATTTTTTTTAAAGAGAAAATACATTAAAAAACAAAAAAACACAAGAAAAGCATTTGAAAGAAAAAACAGGACAAATATTAACAGAAAGGTTTTTTTTAAAAAAAGTCCAAAAAATGACAAACTCAAGAAAAAAACATTTTAAAAAATCTTCCTTTTGGCTCCATAAATAAGCCATCCTCTCCTAATCCTGTCTGAGTTTAAATTATATTTAAAAACCTGTGATGTTGAGCTGATGAGGAGTATTGATGGATCTTTTTAACATTTTCCTCTGAGTCCTGGAAAAGTCCTGGAAAGTTGTAACGCGTGTGAACGCTGCTCGCTGCTGTGTGAAGTTTGACAGTTTTTGAGCTGAAGTGCAGATCAATAACCTGATCGATCACGTCCATCTCTCCGTCTCTTTCAGGATTTCTGCCAGACGTTCCTGTCCGGAGCGCCTCCCCCGCCTCCCCCTCTGCCCCCCCCACCGGACGAGCCGGAGCCTCCTCCCAAACCTCCGTTTGCTGACGAGGAGGAGGAGGAGGAGATGCTGCTGAGGGAGACCTGCCTCATGTCCATGGCCAACAAGAGGGTGACGTCTGCAGAGGTGCAGAGTCCTAAATGTCCCAAACGTGTCTCACCACAAAATGTTTAAAGAGAACAAAAAAATCACCAAAATGAACAAACCGATGTCAGGTGTTTCTCCTCGTGTCTACGCCGTGAAATGAGAAATCATCTTTTATGATGCTTCAAACATTTCAGCAAGGATCGCCGTAAAGTTTTTAAAAGTCACCCAAATTTATTAAAGTCTGAAAATAAATAAATAAATAAAATTCGGTCGCTCGCTGCTCCCGTTCCTCTGAGAAACGTTCTGGTAGCTCAGCTCCGTGTTTCTCCTGTTCTGGTGATTGTAAAGTTAGTCTGAAATTTTATTTTTTAAAAAAAAAGCCTTAAATCTACCGCACCTTATTGTGTAGGAGTCATTTGACAGTGATGCGTTTCCTGTGTCTATGCAGGAGAAGAGCGCCAGCGGTCCTCCATCTCCCACCTGTCCGCCCACCGCCGGCCCTCAACAGCCAATCAGAGGCAACCTGAGCACTGTCAGTCTGAACACCGTCACCCAATCACGGAGCAGCAAGTTCAGCAGAGGACACCACGCTGCCAGAGCGCCGCTAATGGTGACTCCGCCCACCACACACACGTTACTGGTGATGATGGTGATGGTGGTGGTGATGATGATGATGGTGGTGATGATGATGATGATGATGAAGATGATGGTGAAGCTCATGGTGATGATGAAGATGATGGTGATGGTGATGATGATGTGACAGTGATGGTGGTGATGGTGGTGATGATGATGGTGACGTGGTGATGATGAAGATGATGGTGATGGTGATGATGATGGTGATGATGGTGACGGTGGTGATGGTGATGGTGATGATGGTGGTGATGGTGATGAAGATGATGGTGATGATGGTGATGATGATGGTGGTGATGGTGATGATGGTGATAATGATGATGATGACGGTGATGGTGGTGATAATGATGATGATGGTGGTGACGGTGGTGATAATGATGATGATGATGGTGGTGATGATGATGATGGTGACGGTGGTGATAATGATGATGATGATGGTGGTGATGATGATGATGGTGACGGTGGTGATAATGATGATGATGATGGTGGTGATGATGATGGTGATGGTGGTGATGGTGATGGTGATGAAGAGTATCTGACCTGTCTCTGTTTCCCTCCAGCTGCCCCGTCACAAGTCGGTGGTCGTGTCTCTAAATGACTCGGATGACAGTGACTCAGACGTGGACGCCTGCAGCTCATCTCAGGTGGCGTTTGGAGGACTGGAGTTCATGATCAAAGAGGCGCGGAGGAGCGTGGAGGTCAGTGCGGCGCCGCGTGCGCCCATTAACCTGAAACCTCAAATATCCGACGGTCCCTGAACGCGTGCTGTTTTTGAAGAAAATCATAAAGTTTTATGATCAAAAGTTTTTGAACAGTTTGTTGTTGTACTCAGAGGCTCGGCGAGTGTGTTTTTTTGCCCCTCCCCTAAGCTCCAGATAAAATAGTCCTTGAGTCTCTCTGAATGACTCAGTTTTCCTGCAGTTTGTGTTCAAGGACCGTCAGATATTTGAAAATTCAACAATACTTTCTGTTTTCACTGTTTCTGGCTGATAAATGGACTTTGGAGATTTTTATTCATTTATTTTTTTTCGGTGGGCCTGACTTTTTTTTATTCATCAAAAACTTAAAAAACAAAAGGCCAAAAATTATTAAAGAAAAAATCACCAATAATTATAAAGGAAAAAAAATCACCTAAAGTTTTTAAAAATTGCCGAAATTAAAAAAAACAAACACAAAAACTGTAAAGAAGAATCATTGTCAGCAAAAGTTTTTGAAAATCACCAAAATAAAAAAAATGCCAAAAGTTTTGAAAGAAAAAAAAAAATCACCCAAATTTTTTTTTTTAAGATAAATATCATGATTTTTATAAACATTTATGTTTTCTAAAGAAAACATAAATTGTGTGGAGGGCTAAGTCCCCCAGTGTCCTCAAATCCTAGAGACGCCCTGCCCCCCCGCCTCTGCAGGCGTGTCGTGTGTGATGTGTATGATGAGTGCGTCACGTGATCGTGAGCTCAGACTCAGCGTGTGCGTGTTGCAGGCAGCGAAGCCGAAGGCGGCGTCGGGCTCCGAGAAGGAGAACAACCCTCTGAGGACGGCGGAGACGCCGCCTGAGCCCCGCAGAGCCGAGCACCGTGCGCTCAGAGACGACGTCGTCAGGTACGCTCCCCGCCACGCGCGCCGGTTACCATGGTAACCTGTCCGGTGACTAACCCTTTGTGTGCAGTAGGGAGAAGCAGAAGACGCTGAAGGATCACAGTCCGAGTCCTCGCGGCTCCGCCTCCCCCGCTGTCTCCGAGGCTGTCCCCGATCTGTCTGTTCTGTCCTCTGCAGAGCTGAAGGCGTCCGAGGCTGAGCAGAGACTCAACAAACACAGGTGAAACAGCTGTCTCTGTGTGTCTCTCTGTGTCTCCATCTGTCTGTCTATCTGTCTGTCTCTGTGAGCTGCTGCAGTAAACACACGCTCGCGTGTCTCTGTGTCCATGTGTGTCTCAGGGAGCTGCTGCAGAGGGACGAGGCCGTCCTGAGACAGCTGCTCCAGCAGGAGCTGAAGAAGAGGGAGTCTCTGAAGACGGCGGAGACCAAAGTGTCCAAACTGAGAGAGCAGCTGCAGGCGTCCGAGAAGATCGTCAGCGCCAACAGGACGCTGCTGAGGAAGCTGCAGGAGCAGGTGGGACGAGGACAAGGACACACTGCTGGACATCAACACAAGTGTCCCTAAGCTCATGAAAAACCTGGAAAAGTCCCAGAAAAACCTGCGTGATAACACAGGATGTGTTCAGGGACCGTCAGAAGTGCGAAAATCCAGCGATAGCTTCTGATTTTATAGTTTCTGGCTGATAAAATATGTTTTTAGTGATTTAATAGAAACCATGCGTCCAAAAATCAACATCAGTGTTTTAAAGAAAAAACATCTGAACAATTTCCTTTTAAAAATCACCCCCAGAAAATTAAAAATTAAAAAACAAAAAGCCAATCTTTAAAAATCACAATTTTCTCTTTAGAAACTGCCAAAATAAAAAAAGAAAAATCGCAAAAAAAAGAGAGAAAAAAATCACAATTTTTGTTTTTTTAAAAATCATCAAAAGTTTTAAAGAAAAAAAATGTGTAAAAAAAGGCACTTTTTTTCTTTTAAAAAATCCCCCCAAAAGTTTTTGCTTTAAAAAAAATTCTATGAATAATTTTTTTTACAAAATCTTTCTTTCTAAAATTAACCAAAAATCTGTAAATGGAAAACATGCCTTTGTTTTTCATTTTGAATTTATTTTAAGGATAAGGAAAAGTCTCCAAAAATAAACCTGCATTTTACCCCAAATTTTACTAAATCTTTCATTTAAAACTCACCAGAAATCCTATAACAAAAAAACATCCTTTTATTTTTTACTTTGAAAATTGTCAAAAAATGTCAGGGTTGATAAAAATCACTGAAATTCTGTCTTTAAATATCTTCAAAGAAAAAGAGGCAGCAGGAGGATCGATGGCTGTTTCAGGGAGTGCGTGTCTCAGAAATGAGCCTTGCAGTCCTGGAGGAGTCCTGGAGAAGTGTCTTGTTGGAAATGTCTTGTTGGAAATGTGTGTGAATGCCGGCTGAGGTCTGAGCAGCGCTGTGTCTCTGTCTCCAGGTGCACCGCGTCAAACACCGGGTGTCCATAAAGAGGGGCGTGGCGTCGCGGCTGGAGCAGGAGCTGATGCAGGCTCAGCTGGCCGCGGGCCGAGGATCCAAGCGCAGAGCCGACTGCGGCGGGACTGCGGTGAGGACACGCCCCCACGTGAGCGCCGCCACAGCTCAGTGACACAAATCAATATTAATAATTCATCAATAACTGGTGACAAAACGCTCCGTGATCAGAGTTAACAGGACGTTTCTCTACAGAAACGTGACGTCAGCTGTCATTGAAAACTTGGAAAAGTCATGGAATTTGCAAACAGCTATTTCCAGACATGGCAAAGTTTTAGAAAACTAAATATACCTTGAAATTTTTGGAAAGGTCCTGGAATTCTGTTTCACAAACCTGTATAATAACACATGATGTGTTCAAGGACCGTTGGAAATGTGGAAATCCAACAATGGTTTAAAAACTGTGGGCCGGTGGGTTTGGAAGGCGTCTTTGGTGTCATTTTTATTTTGCCTGAATGTTTGGAGACATTTTCTTTAAAAAAAAAAGAGAAAAGAAAAATCACCAAAAGTTTTTAAAAAATCTAAATTTTACAGGAAAAGAAAAGTTTCAGAAAAAAAAGTTTTAATTCACCAAAAACTTCTTTTGTTTTTTTTCTTACGGAGGTCCACTCTGTCCCCAGTGTCCCCACATGACGGAGACGGCCCCGCTGCTGCAGTGTGTCCTCTGACACAAAGATTATTCTGTTCACTGAGTCACTGAACCGGGGCGGAGCTTGTCACAAAATGTCTCCGTCTCCCAGCGGGGGGACATTAATGTCTCTGTGTCTGTCCTCAGGCTGCGGTGGGTGGACATTAACGTCTCTTTCTCCGTGTCTGTCCTCAGGCTGCGAAGCTGCGGCGGGTGGACGGCGCTCACTTTGCGGAGCTGATGGCTCAGAAGCAGCGTCTGCAGCAGCTGGAGTCGGAGTACGCCCTCAAGATCCAGAAGCTGAAGGAGGCGCAGGCTCTGCACCACAGAGGAGTCCCCTCAGACCTGTCCACTGAGACGCCGTCCATGGGGACGCCTCCCCGAGCCCCCTCCCCTCCAGAGCTGCAGACCCAGCTCCCACCTCCCTCCGCTTCCTTCCCTCCCCCACAGCCCTCCCTACACGACCTCACCCAGGACAAGCTCACTCTGGACAGCGGGGACATCCCCGAGACTGAAGACCACGAGACGGAGTCGGCTCCCGCCGCTGCTGCCAGAGGGACTCGCCGCAGCTCCCTGCGTCAGTCCAGCTGCTCCTTCACCAAACCCAACCTGGAGCAGCTCAGCTCCCCGCCAGCCAAAGACCCTGCCCCCAAACCTGCCAAGTCCTCCGCCAGGTCCCCCGAGTCCTCCGCCCAGACCGCCGCTGTGTCCTCCTCGCAGTCCTGCAGCAGCTCCTGGCAGCCCGCGGAAGTGTGTGCGGGGCTGGACGTGGACGCTCTCAGGCGGAGGGACCAGCAGTTTCCCCGTCTGGGACAGTGGCTGCAGAGCGAGCTGCAGAGACTCGGGGGACACGTCTTTGCCCCCCCCAAGGGACAGGTGAGTCTTTGAGGTGGTCTGGTGGCAGCAGCAGGAGGTCAGACAGGTCAGATGTCGTGATGGTGTCATGATGATGATGATGATGTGCTGATGACGTGATGATGATGATGTGGTGATGATGTCATCTGTGCAGGTGACCTCAGTGGAGGTGGACACCTCAACAAGCCAATCAGGGAGCTCGGAGCTGAAGCCTGTCCCCTTTGGCTCGTATCACAGCCCACTGCTGGTCTTCAGGTCCTACAGGTACCCATCAGCTCTGACTGATTTGATTGGATCAGACTGTATATGTGATGTCTGTTTTATTTTTATGAGATGAGATATTACTTCATATCAGATTATATTATTTTATACAACAAAACGTAATGTTATGTTGGATTATATTATATATGACATCAAGGATCAGGGCGACACGAGGGCGACACGAGGGCGAACGATGCGCTCTGAATCAGTGCTCGCTCTCAGGAACCCCACTGTCCCTGCTGCTGCTGCACCAGGGTGCAGAGTCCCACTGCAGCTGGACCTGATGGTGTGTGTGTGTGTGTGTGTGTGTGTGTGTGTGTGTGTGTGTGTGTGTGTGTGTGTGTGTGTGTGTGTGTGTGTGTGTGTGTGTGTGTGTGTGTGTGTCAGGTTCAGTCCGTACTACAGGACCAAGGAAAAACTGTCTCTGAGCTCCGTCACCTACAGCAACACCATCCAACCCGCCAAATGTTTCTGCCGGTTCGACCTCACAGGAACCTGCAACGACGACCACTGCACATGGTGACCGCCCCTCTCTGCCGCCACGCATCAGTACTTTATTAGCACTATTATTATTATTATGACATCCTTTATGATGGTGTGTGTGTGTGTGTGTGTGTGTGTGTGTGTGTGTGTGTGTGCGCGTGCGCGTAGGCAGCATATGAGGAACTGCACTCTGACAGGAAACCAGCTGTTTGAGGACATCCTGTCCTACAACCTGTCTCTGATCGGCTGCTGTGACACCAGCTCGGACGAGGACGTCAGCGCGTCCACAGGTGGGCGTGGCAGCGGTGTATGTATGTATGTGTGTGTGTGTGTGTCTCAGACGGCGGTGGACACTTGTCTCATGTGTCCTCTGTGTCTCCGCAGAAAAGTACATAAAGAAGCTGTTCGGCACAAACAAAGACAGGATGGGCGTCGACCAGAAGGCGGTCCTCCTCGTTAGCAAGGTCAACGAGAGCAAACGCCACGGTGAGACGACCTTTAACCTCATCTTCATCTTCATCATCTTCATCATCCTGACCTCTGACCTCTGCGTCCCCTGCAGTCCCTCCGTTCACCACCTGCAAAGACACCAGGAAGTGGAGGCCGAAGCCGGCGGCACGGAGCAGCGTCCGGCCGGAGGACGACAGCGAGGATGAGCTGGCAGGAGGAGAGCTGACGTCGCCGGGGAGACACGGTGAGGAGGAGGAGCAGCTCGTCTTCATCAGAGAGCGAGAGCTTTAATCAGCCAGATCACAGTCAGGGAATATTTGTGAATAGCAATGTCCAGGCCTGGAAAAGGTTTTGGAAAGGTCATGGAATATTCATAAATAGCAAAATTTCAGTTTTTACACTTTCTGGCTGATAAACGGGTCATTTTAGAGAGTTTTAAAGATTTTTTTCAATTTTACAAACATAATCAAAATGAAATCACCAAATTGATGGAAAGGAAAAATAAGGCCAACGTTTTCTGAAAGAAGGCATGTTTTCTTAAAAATCATCAGTAAAATAAATCCAGAATCCAGCCATTTAAAGCCTGGAAAAAGTCCTGGAAATGTGTGAGTAAAAATGTGTCCCTGAGAGACGATGGACTGATAAAAAGCTCAGAAGCACAAACTTAAATTTGTGAAGACAGACGGAGAAAAAAAACGAAAAACAGTTTAAACATTACACTGGTAATGTTTTCATCTTCATCAGCAGTCAAAACCTGAAACACAGCGTCCTCCAGCTCTGTGAATATTCTGCATGTCCCACATATCTGTGTGTCTAGATGACGTCCCCAGGTCCAGCATGTCCTCTCTGGACGTCTGCGTCACATCAGAGGACAGACGGTATTTTGTCAGCGAGACGGATGACATCGCGAACCTGGAGAGCAGCGTCCTGGAGAGTCCCAGAGACACCCAGCTGTGGATCAAACTGGCCTTCAAATACCTCAACCAGAGCGAGACGTAGGTCTCACACACGGAGACAGAGACACACGGAGACACACACACCATCATCATCACCTTCCTCAAAGTGAATCCAATATTAATCACAACTTTGGCTTCCCACAACTCATTCAATAAGTCAGACTTCATCTGTACAGCACTGGTACACTTGTAAACAGGTACACCGGTACACCAGAACACCGGAACACGGATACACTGGTACTGGGTACAGGGGTACAGGGGTACATGGGTACAGGGGTATAGGGGTACATGGGTACATGGGTACATGAATACATGGGTCCATGGGTCCATGGGTACAGGGGTACAGGGGTACAGGGGTACATGGGTACATGGGTACAGGGGTACAGGGGTACTGGGGAACACGGGTACAGTGGTACAGAGGTACATGGGTCCATGGGTAATGGGGTCCATGGGTACTGGGCTACATGGGTCCATGGGTCCATGGGTACATGGGTCCATGGGTACTGGGGTCCATGGGTACAGGGGTCCATGGGTCCATGGGTCCATGGGTCCATGGGTACATGGGTACAGGGGTACATGGGTCCATGGGTCCATGGGTAAAGGGGTCCATGGGTACAGAAGTACAGGGGTACATGGGTCCATGGGTCCATGGGTACAGAAGTACAGGGGTACATGGGTCCATGGGTACATGGGTCCATGGGTCCATGGGTACAGAAGTACAGGGGTGCATGGGTCCATGGGTACAGGGGTACTGGGGTCCATGGGTACAGAAGTGCAGGGGTACATGGGTCCATGGGTACAGGGGTACTGGGGTCCATGGGTACAGAAGTACAGGGGTACATGGGTCCATGGGTACAGGGGTACTGGGGTCCATGGGTACAGAAGTACAGGGGTACATGGGTCCATGGGTCCATGGGTCCATGGGTCCATGGGTACAGAAGTACAGGGGTCCATGGGTCCATGGGTCCATGGGTCCATGGGTCCATGGGTACAGAAGTACAGGGGTGCATGGGTCCATGGGTACAGGGGTACTGGGGTCCATGGGTACAGAAGTGCAGGGGTCCATGGGTACTGGGGTACAGGGGTACCATCTCCTGTAGATGACGGCGATGTTCTGTGCAGGTCTGCAGCAGAGAGTTTGGAGGCGGCCCTCAACACGCTGTCTCGTTCTCTGGAGAGTAACTGTGAGGACCCGGAGGTGTGGACTCACTACCTGCTCCTGTTCCGGCGGCGAGGCAGCAGGGAGGAGGTGCAGGAGATGTGTGAGATGGCGGTGGAGCACGCTCCTCACCACAGCGTGTGGTGGACGGTGAGTGCGGAGGACGGTGCTCTGAGTGTCTCTGGGTGTGTGGTTGCTGAAGTGTCCTCTGTGTCCTCCACAGTATCTGGGCCTGGAGAGCTCCTTCGAGGGCAAAGACTACGTGTGTGAGCGCCTCCTGCAGTTCCTCCTCTCCGAAGCGTCTGCTGCCGTCACTGACAGACTCTCCTTCCAGCTGATGGAGGCGCTGCTCTACAGAGTGCAGCTCCACCTGTTCACCGGCCGCACCCAGAGCGCCCTCGCTATCCTGCAGGTGAGTGCTCACACGCACATCAGTCCTCATAGGGCCCCCCATAGCGCCCCTCATAGGCCCCCCCATTGGGCCCCCCTATAGGGCCCCCCATAGGGCCCCTGACAGTAAAAATAAAGTGAGTGACTCTGTGAATAGTTTTTGTCCTTTTAGTGTCCATCAGGTGCCAGAGACATAAAACAGCATCAACTTAGATCCCCCCTAACCCCGGACAGAGGGCCGAGACAAGACCCTAATGTCCTAAAATCTTAAAAGTAATGAACATTGAAGAGAACCTGAGGAGAGTGTGTGTGTGTGTGTGTGCGCGTGTGTGTGTGTGTGTGTGTGCGTGCGTGCGTGTGTGTGTGTGTGTGTGTGCGCGCGCAGAATGCGTTGAAGTCGACCCATGACCGCAGCATCGCCGATCACCTGACGCCGGGCGACCGGGCACTGCTCTGGCTCTGCTACATCCACCTGACGGAGTTTGAGCGGCTGCCGGCGGCCCTGTTGGACCCGGTGGAGTCCGGCTCATCCAGACTGGTCAGCAGAGAGTCCTTCCTGCTGCCCTGGAGGACGCCGCAGGACGTCAGCACGCCACCACACATCCTCATCGCACTCTTCCAAGGTACAGCCGTGAGGTCATACATCACATGACCAGCAGAGCCGTGATGTGTGGCGTGTGCATAATGCCGTTCTGTGTGTGTGTGTGTGTGTGTGTGTGTGTGTGTGTGTGTGTGTCCTGCCGTCCGTCCGTCCATCCGTCAGACGCCATCCGTCAGTGCAGCGATGAGTCTGAGTCTCAGAGTGAGAGGACACTGGCCTGCCTTCCTCTTCACACCAACCTCATCTTCCTGAACCAGCTGCTGGACAGGTGAGCTGTATCTTGATTATATTCAGTATGTTTAATTTAAAAATCAGTAAAATTGTTGAAAGAAACTGAGAAAAAGTTGCCAAAATTTTTAGTTAAGAATCGCCGAAAAGTTTTAAAGGAAAAAAGAAATGCCAATTTTCTTCCTTTAACAATTGCCCAAATTTTTTTAATGAGAAGAAAAATCCTGAACATGTCGAAGTGTCTGACCTGCAGCATTTTATCAGCCCACTCAGGACGCCTCTCTGCCGTGTAATAACACATCATGTGTTATTACACGTTTTACCGTTTCTGGCTGATCGGCGTGGTCATGATGATGATGTTTATGTTGAGGTAGTCAATGTTTATATTACTGTTGTTTATATCGTTGTCATGTCCCCGCAGGCTGGACGAGGGCGTGGCTCTGTGCGAGTCCTTGCTGACGTGCTGTCCCGAGTCATGCGCCCTGCGGGACGCTCTGGCAGAGCTGCACATGAGGAGAGGGGACGCAGAGCAGGCGGTCAGCATGTGGCTGCACGCTCTGGCCGAGTGTCCCGACAACGCAGAGGTCTTTTACCACTGCTGCAAGTTCCTCATGACCCAGGTGAGCCCGCTGTCACGTGATCCTGTTACCGTGGAGACTGTCACGGGCAGCCTGACTGAGCAGAGCGTTGTGTGTGAATGTTGTATGACAGGACAAATCGAGCGCCATCGCCCCGCTGTTCAGAGGCTTCGTCCTGTCGCTTTGTGACGACCAGCAGAGTCAGAGGAAACCCGTGGACGTCCTGCGGTGAGTTGAGATCAGCTGATGATGGTGATGATGATGTTGATGGTGATGATGATGGTGATGATGGTGATGATGGTGATGATGGTGATGATGATGATGATGGTGATGATGATGATGATGATGATGGTGATAATGATGTTGATGATGGTGGTGATAATGGTTATGATGATGGTTATGATGATGGTGATGATGATGGTGATGATGGTGGTGATGATGATGGTGGTGGTGATGGTGGTGATGATGATGTTGGTGATGGTGATAATGATGATGGTGGTGATGATGGTTATGATGGTGGTGGTGATGATGATGATGATGTGATGATGGTGATGATGGTGGTGATGGTGATGGTGATAATGATGGTGGTGATGATGGTTATGATGGTGGTGGTGATGGTGATGGTGGTGATGATGATGATGATGGTGGTGATGATGATGATGATGATGGTGGTGATGGTGATAATGATGATGGTTATGATGGTGGTGGTAATGGTGATGATGATGGTGATGGTGACGGTGGTGATGATGGTGATAATGATGATGGTGATGTGATAATGATGGTGGTGATGGTGATAATGATGATGGTGGTGATGATGGTTATGATGGTGATGATGATGATGATGATGTTGGTGATGGTGATGATGATGGTGGTGATGATGATGGTGGTGGTGATGATGATGGTGGTGATGGTGATAATGATGATGGTGGTGATGATGGTTATGATGGTGGTGGTGATGGTGATGATGATGATGATGTGATGATGGTGATGATGATGATGATGATGGTGATGGTGATAATGATGGTGGTGATGATGGTTATGATGGTGGTGGTGATGGTGATGATGATGATGATGGTGGTGATGATGGTGATAATGGTTATGATGATGGTGATGATGATGATGATGTTGATGGTGGTGATGATGATGATGATGATGATGGTGGTGATGGTGATAATGATGATGGTTATGATGGTGGTGGTGATGGTGATGGTGATGATGATGGTGGTGATGATGGTGATAACGATGATGGTGATGTGATAATGATGGTGGTGATGATGGTTATGATGGTGGTGGTGATGATGATGGTGATGGTGATGATGATGGTGGTGATGATGATGATGATGATGGTGGTGATGGTGATAATGATGATGGTGGTGATGATGGTTATGATGGTGGTGGTGATGGTGATGATGGTGGTGATGATGGTTATGATGGTGGTGGTGATGATGATGATGATGATGATGATGATGATGATGATGATGATGATGGTGGTGATGGTGGTGATAATGATGGTGATGATGATGGTGATAATGGTTATGATGATGGTGATGATGATGTTGATGATGGTGGTGGTGATGATGATGATAATGATGGTGGTGATGGTGATAATGATGATGGTTATGATGGTGGTGGTGATGGTGATGATGATGATGGTGATGGTGATGGTGATGATGATGATGGTGATAATGATGATGGTGATGTGATAATGATGGTGGTGATGATGGTTATGATGGTGGTGGTGATGGTGATGATGATGATGATGGTGATGGTGATAATGATGGTGGTGATGATGGTTATGATGGTGGTGGTGATGATGATGATGATGATGGTGATGGTGATGGTGATAATGATGATGGTGGTGATGATGGTTATGATGGTGGAGATGATGGTTATGATGGTGATTGTGATGATGATGATGATGATGATGATGATGATGGTGATGGTGATAATGGTTATGATGGTGGTGATGATGGTTATGATGGTGATGGTGATGGTGATGATGGTGGTGATGATGATGATGATGATGGTGGTGATGGTGATAATGATGGTGGTGGTGATGATGGTTATGATGGTGGTGGTGATGATGATGATGGTGATGGTGATAATGATGATGGTGGTGATGATGGTTATGATGGTGGAGATGATGGTTATGATGGTGATTGTGATGATGATGATGATGATGGTGATGGTGATAATGGTTATGATGGTGGTGATGATGGTTATGATGGTGATGGTGATGATGATGATGATGATGGTGATGGTGATAATGGTTATGATGGTGATGGTGATGATGGTGATGATGATGATGATGATGATGATGGTGATGGTGATAATGATGGTGGTGATGATGGTTATGATGGTGGTGGTGATGATGATGATGATGATGATGGTGATGGTGATGATGGTGATGAACATGTAAAGAAAAAAAGTCGCCGAAATTGTAAAAATTGATACAAATTTCAAAGAAAAAAAGCCCGTTTTTGTTTCTTCATATGGACTCAGTCAGGAGTAACAGTCTGTGTCTCGTCCAATCAGAAACATCCTGGGCTTCCCCACCGACCAGCTGCTGACACGACCAATCAGAGAGCTCCAGGAGACACTCCGAGACCAGATGTCCCACCTCCACCTCATCCACTGGTGGGTTGGGGGCCGGGGCCGGGGGCTTGGGGGCTGGGGCCAGGGTTCCCAAACACGTTTCTAGGATTTCAGGACATTTCTAGGATTTTAGATAATTGTAGGATTTTTAGGACATTTCTAGTATTTTTGGACTGTTTCAGGATTTTGGGACATTTTTAGGACTCTAGGACATTTCTTGGATTTCAGGTTATTGTTTGGATTTTGGGACATTGGGGTCATAGCCTGGTCCTCTGTCTGGGTGTGATGGGTTGTCCTCTGTCTGTCTTTCTGCGGACTGACTCTGCGTTTGCGTTCTCAGTCGCTGGCAGTGGCTGCACGGCTCCGTGGACAACACGGTGGACGCCTTTGAGAGAGCGCTGGGCTCCGTCATGAAGCTGGACGATCTGCACAAACTCTGGATGGAGTGAGTGTCACCTGGAGAACGTCCTCCTGCAGGAAGATGTCCTCAGATAGGAGGACTGCGTCCTGCAGGAGGACGTCCTCCTCCTGCTGATGTTTGAAGTGCAGTCACTTTCATGTTTTCTGCTTTCATCGTTGAACCTGTTAATGTCTCTCTGTGTCTCTCTGTCCCCTGGGGTGTCTCTGTTTGTCTCTCTGTCCTCTGTGTCTCTCTGTCCTCAGTTACCTGGTGTTCAGCAGTCAGCAGGTCCGAGGTCCGT